>NC_140639.1:53068528-53283528 GCF_057382275.1 Copadichromis virginalis | reverse complement strand
CACACCCACTGATTGATCTTCTCACCTCCTGTTTAAGTCCTCCATGTCTATGACTCCTGCGTAATGTGTAGCAGAGGACATGTTGATGATTCTAGAGCAGCAGCCCGGTTTTCCTGACCTCTTCAGCAGATCAAGCAGCAAGTTGGTCAGCAGGAAGTGGCTCAGGTAATTGAGGCCCAAGTGGTACTCAAAGCCATCCTCTGTCTGTCTGTCAGGAACCATCATGGTCCCAGCTACGTGAAAGGAACAAGTTTAATATGTAGTAAACCGGTGCGTGACTTTGCAAAGACCATCATCAGTGTGCGTTTGTATAGCCTACCGTTATTAACCAGGACATGGAGGGGTAGACCTCTGTCCCTGAACAACCGCACAAAGTGTCGCACAGATTTCAGTGACGTCATGTCCACGAAGACAAACTCAGCTGCAGTAAGAAAAGAACAGCACTGAATCCTGACTGTCATCAGGTAACAGCAGTCAGTAGCTGCAGTGCATGTGACCTCTCGAGGTCACTGTGCACGCCACATCATACGCCCCACCATCAATAGGCAGAAATGATTGAGTTTGTCTCCCAGAAGTCCCTAAAGGTAGCAAACATCTCAACAAGTGAGGACAGTATGGAACATATGTACGACGAAGGGCTTTATACTAGTAAGCATTAGCACACATGCTCATTTCTTTACGTGTCGTTACACAGCAGGAGATGCTGGTTTGTCAGGATTTACATTTTGTATTCTGAGGGGAGGTCATGTCCGAGGTCAAACTGGTTTTAACACCCTCAATGTTGCCATGGTAATGGAGAAGAAAATGTGACATACCTGGTCCATAACACCGATTATTTACTGTTAAAGTATCATTTTTAGGAAGAAATCAGGATTATTGTCATTGACATTCTTTTAGATTATCACTTATGTTTTGCTACAGGCTGGGATGACTGATACTCACCATGTGTAGGGATAAAAGGTGTGTGTGTTTTTCTGCACTGTATTTTTTGAGTTTCCAGTTAGGCTGGACTACACTAACAGTTTATTTTAACTTATTTAAGCCTGTGCCTGGGTCTACAGTCGGCTTTCATTTGCTCTCTGTGTCAACTCAGATGGGATCCTGTTATTTAGCTTTTCAGAGAGCAAGTATCACAGCTGACATTATTTCATATATGTATTTATGATGTAAAGCATTGCCATGGTATAACATTTTTATCTGAAATTTGAGCTTTTATTTTGGAAGACCCACTTCCTGTTTCATAGACAATACTGAATGAGAGCTTCCGTGTTACTGGACTTACCGGTTCCTTCGGTCCCTTCTTCGTGAATCTTCCTAACAGCTGCTGCACCTTCTTCTCTCTCATTCCCAGCTGGAGATGATGAAGATCAAAGAGAGGCTTGGTGGGCAGATATCCAGCAGCTGATCCACTCAATGCTACAGCCTACACTCGCTAACAAAACCTTTGGTACGACTGATACTAATGAACACTGGAGAAAAAGCCAATCACAACGCGTCTATCAACAGGGGAAGGTAATATTCTGGTATTTTAGTCCGTCGTCATCAGGATGATGGAGGTAATGAAAAAATAATCTAGAGCAGGGTTGTCAAACATGACGCCCAGGGGCCAGAATCGGCCTGCCAAAGACTCCGATGGGGCCCACTGGATGGTTTTGGAATATGTTTAGGAAGTTATAGATTTTGGACTTTTAGCTGTATTTTCATGGGTTTTACAGCTTTTCCTGCTGATGAACACCAGTACCATGACCATTCATAGTACACCACAGTAATTAGATAAACAATAATTAAAAGACAGAAGAATTCATGTGGATTACTCTCCTGGGCGATGAGACAGCAGAACTTTCTATAATTTTACACATTTATTTGTGAAACAGATTTCTTTCAATCACTACAGCAGCATCTTGTAGTAAAAATGAGACGTACTGTTGAAATTGGACTTAAGGGGGTTAAAGGTGTAGTTTAGCGTATTTACGCTGACTGAAACGAGGGCATCACTGATTCAGCCCACTTAAGATCAAAATGCTGTACGTGGCCTGCAATATAAAATGAGTTTGACATCCCTGCTCCAGAGTTAGGGTTTGCAAAGTTTGTATTTTCAGAAAGAATTTATTGTTGGAATTCTCATTTTGTAACAATCTTTAATCAGTAGTAAGGTGGCATGCATTGACACCAGGAACATTTAGTTAGCCCTATTGTGCTAGAAAAGTTAAAGATTTTAAATCCAAGTAAAGCGCTCAGTTGGTCCTGCATGAACTGTAGATTCATTCTACAGGGTGGGCCATTTATAAGGATACAGCGTAATAACATGGGAATGGTTGGTGATATTAAAGTCCTGTTTGTGGCACATTAGTATATGTGAGGGGGCAAACTCCTCAAGATGGGTGGTGACCATGGTGGCCATTTAGAAGTCGGCCATCTTGGATACAACTTTTGTTTTTTCAATAGGAAGAGGGCCATGTGACACATCAAACTTATTGGTAATGTCACAAGAAAAACAATGGTGTGCTTGGTTTCAACGTAACTTTATTCTTTCATGAGTTATTTACAAGTTTCTCTTTGGTCACAGCCATTGACATGTCGAAGAGGTTAACACGTGAGGAGCGAAATTGTGTTGATATCTGGTGAACGCAGTAACCGGGTCATTGCAGCAGGTTTCAATGCAAGACCCCCTACGAGACCACCCATCTCCCATGCTACAGTCAGCAAACTGCTTGCTAGGTTTCGTGAAACTGGTTCAGTGTTGGATTTGCCAAAATGTGGACGCAGGAAAACTGTCACTAATGAAGATGTCTGTGAAGGTTCTCAGTCATCCAGGTCATCGTAGTCAAAGTTGAAGACGTTTCACCTCTCATCCGAGAAGCTTCTTCAGTTCCAAGGTCAAATGGTGGAGAGTCCCAGATATAAACCTAGTGGGAGTTTCCCCCCACAGAGGGACAAAGGACCCCCTGATGATCCTCTAATCGCCTGAGCCAAGGTGTGAAACTGGGTGTGGGTCCCAATCAGCCAGAGTTTCGGGTGTGTTCATTGTGAAACCTGGCCCCACCTTATCATGTGATTTCCTGAGGTCAGATGGCCCAGGATGTGAGTGGGCGTTAAGGCGTCTGGGAAGGATCTCAAAACTGGATTATAGATGACAGAGAGTTGGTGTCGTAAACCCCGCCTCTGTTCAAAGATGGTCGCTCACAGTGCACATAGATGCTTCTTTCACTCCTCTTTCAAACCATCTGTCCTCTCTGTCCAAAATGTGAACATTGGCATCCTCAAAGAGTGACCTTTGACCTTTAGATGCAGATGGACTGCTGAGTCTTGTCCTGTGGAGGTGGCTCTTCTGTGTTGTGCCATGCGCTTGTGAAGTGGCTGTTTGGTCTCTCCGATGTGGAGGTCTGGGCATTCCTCGCTGCACTGTACAGCATACACCACATTGTTAAGTCTGTGTTTTGGAGTTTTTCACCTGAAAGACAAAACTCCAGACTTAACAATGTGGTGTATGCTGTACCTCCACTTGAGGAGTTTGCCCCCTCACATATACTAATGTGCCACAAACAGGACTTTAATATCACCAACCATTCCCATGTTATTACGGTGTATCCATATAATTGTCCCACCCTGTAGATCACTTCATTTTCATTAATACATTTAGCTGGCCTGTGGGCTACACTTTGAGAACCTAGGATCTACTGCCAGTGCAGATATGAAGCATTCAGCTCCATATATGGAAAGATTCCAGTGCTGTTTTGTGCAAGTCATTCAATAAATGAATATAAAAGGTCAAAAAGTTCATATTAAACACAGCTGCTGTTTAGTTCCATAGACAACATACAAAATATTTATAGCTCAAGTGGGCAGTAGGTTCCTTTTTACATAGTTGTACACACAGTTTTTGAGACCAGAGTCCCAGCCTGCGGGACATCTGAAACAATGAAACTTTAAGGCACTGCCACAACTAAGAAAAAGTATAGAAAGGGGAACTGACTGAGTGAAGGCATGTGATCGGACATTAGCCTACCTATGATAACATGCATGCCAAGGCTTGCCAGGTGTCTTGCTGTTTCAAAACCAATTCCTCTGGTACCCCCAGTCACAATGGCAACCCTTCCATTTTGCTTGGGTAAGACTGTGTAGGAGGAGAGAGGGGACCACATAAGAACATTGCACAATCTTTCATTTAAACTCTGGCGAGGTTCAGTAACGATGAGGTTTAAGACAATGCTGGGACAAAAGTCTTCCGTGACTGATCTATTAACAGTCATCTGTAAATATGCAGCAGCAACACAGCATTCGAAGAATCAACAGAACAGAATTACAGTGAGTGCAGATAAGGCTATACACACTTTTGTAAGTCAGGTGATTTACAAGAAGCTTTTTCTATAGTTACTCAGCTGGTTTTGTATAGAACTTAGAAACATATCTGAACTTAATTATGAATGCAATGACATGTCATTCTACTTGACTGCCACTGGGAAATACAATGACCAATTACCCAGGCCAGTGACTGACATTTTTTAATAGTGTAATGAAGAGCATGACATGTGGATTTCTTAGATCAATTTTCACAGAACCTTTCTTGTAGCGCTC
Source organism: Copadichromis virginalis (assembly GCF_057382275.1). Classification (NCBI taxonomy): domain Eukaryota; kingdom Metazoa; phylum Chordata; class Actinopteri; order Cichliformes; family Cichlidae; genus Copadichromis; species Copadichromis virginalis. Next base: position 53,278,953 of record NC_140639.1, on the reverse strand, counting down.
GTTAAGAAATAAATACCAGTTACTCTGCTTTGTTTTGCTTGTAACCCAGGAAAACAGCAGGAATATATGAAACCTATGAAATGCACCGCTCCAGAACAGACTGGTGAAATCCGTTTGTATGACTGCATTGCATTTTCAAATATTGAACATTGTTCCCATGCAAAGTGAAGACATCAAGCAGCCAGACAAGCAAAACCTTTACTCACATTTATTATCAGTCAGTTCTGCAATATGTGGACAAGTATTTACAAAGTCCATAGCCTGAATGACACTTGAGGGGACAAAAGGACAACTAAACATCAGAGTATACTAGGAAGTCACAACAACTGATCGGTGAGGTAAGATGCGCCCAACTACTATCAAAGGTTTCTGTAAGTCTGCCGAGGCATTCGTCCCCCAACATACAAACCGGAAGATTTTCACATGGTTAATGAGTTTAAAATATTCTATTTTAATCTGTACCATGATCTTCTCCTAACCATTGCAATGTAGTTTTGGTACATAAATCTCAACAGCAACTGAAAATTAAATTTAACAGCAAATAAAACATTGTTGTTTCAGACTGTCTAAACTGATCACCCTAGTGGTATTTCTTAAGAGATATTTATGAACCAATAATTCACACGTTTCCTTATCACATAATATCATGTTTAAATGTATGAAGTTTAAAGAGATATAATTAATCATTCCAACATTGGCTTGTGGTACATGCAGTGTCACTTCACTGGTGGGAAAGGAGTCTGATCCTAAGCAAGCGAGTGACGGCGACTAGATAGTTAGGCTCACCTCAGTGCACAGCTTGGGCACTGGAACCAGTTTCCTGGCCTGTACTCTGTTCCACTCTGTACTTACTCTAAATGAAAAAGAGGATGGCAGAGTGTGCTTGTAGCCCTTACTGTGGAATTTCCATGCCCACATGGGCAGCAAATGTTTTACCTGGAGAGGTGTGTTTGTGCACTACGCTCCCCCACCGAGATGTGTACAGGTGAGACCATCAAGCAAGACTTTGGGAATGGCCACAAATTTAAAAAACAAAACAAACAAAAAAACAGCTGACACATTTATAATAAAGACAAAACACAATATTGCTACATAAACGATAAATCTTTCTTCTGTAACCTTCCACTTCATTTTAATACAATAGAGTTTCTGTGCAGATTTTGAATGCATAAGGACATCCGCTCTGTAAAGGAGAAATGTGTTTACAGCAGTTAACTTAAAAGCTAAAGTGTCCCATATGTTATAAAGGCTGAAAACGTTGTCCCTTTATGCCACCAGTGGCTTTTCAGCCTTTAGAACCTCAGCCTTTAGCAAAGTAAATAAAGTTCTTTCAAACCTCAGTCACTTTAGTGCTGAGCCAAACTAGAGTTGGTTTCCAAAACAGTTTCAAATTCATCCTCACAGGGTTCAGGCTCATAGTAGCTCCGAGAGTTCTCATACAGGAAAACCTGCATATCCACTAGAGCTGAAGGTATGCGGTTTCTTTTCCCAGAAAGAAAAGTACCTGATGAGCTGAACAACCTATGACAAGGAACACTTGTGGCAGGAACGCACCAATACTTCTGGAGCACCTTAGGAAGTGTGGGGAACAAAGGTGCATGGTTCGACCACCAAAGCAAAGGGTCTTCATTCAGACCTAGAACCCTCTGTGACTTGTAGTTGCTCAGCTCCTCTACTACTTGAGCATGTAGCTCCTCCTGGCTCTGGTCTGCATCTGACTGGCAAAATATGGCAGCCAAAGGGTTGTCTTGAACTGAAGTGCTGGCAGAAGATTCACCCAGAAGTCCCAGTTTTTTGCAAGGTGGCTCATCAGACACCAAAGAAGAATCATCAAGGCCCGATCGCTCCGAAATCTGCTTCTCAAGGATTGCTTTGGCCTCTTCAATAATAATACTCTCAACTTTGGAGCGTTCTTGGGTGGAAAGAAAAGGCAGTTTCTTATAACGAGGATCCAAAAATGTAGCAATGTTGAGGAATGTTGCGATCTCTTGGGATAACTGTGAATTCTGTGAATATGTGCTTGACAAGACCTTGGAGATGAGCTCTTTGCTCATGCTGATCTCTTTGAGATCCCCTTCCTTAATTTTGAGGGTGGTGTTCAGCAGCATATGAAGGACAGGTCTCACCATGCTAATGGTTGGATACTTACAAGAAGTGATCATGTTTGCCACAACTTTAAAGGGCTGGAGGACTTCAATCAAGCCCTCCAACAAGGCCCAGTCAGAACCACTGAAGGTGAAATGATGGCTACTGGAACTCTCTATAAGTGTCATACTTATAACAGCCTGTTGCTCTTTCAGTCTTTGTAGCATTGCCAATGTACCAAACCATGACCTGTCCTGGTCTGTGATGAGTGTACACTGAGCAAGGCCATGTTGCTTCTGCTTTTCTCGTACTGTATACATTGCAGATTCTCTATAATGATCGACAAGCTTGCGGCAGCATCCCAAAAAGCCACTCACTCGTGGCAGCTGGAAGGCTTCAGCCATTGCATGATTGATTGTGTGTCCAAGGCAGGGCATTTCCACTGTCAGATCCAGGAGGGAGCATGCTTTCACCACATCCACCGAACCATCTGTGGTAGCCCCAATGACTTTATGAGTTATCCCCCACTTCACAAAGGCTTCATACATGGCTCTGGTGATATTCTCAGCTCTGTTGTCCTCTTGTACTTCAAAAGTTTTAAGGCATTTGTTGGTCACCGAGAAGCCAGATGCACTGTTGTAATTGATTGAATGCACAGAAAGTGAAATATACGTTCTGTTTTGTGTTTGGCTTTGCCACAGATCTGTAGCAATGCCACAATTCATAACTCCACTTAGCTCATTAAAGACCACATTTTGGGTACGGCAGTACATTTGAGGAACCATTTTGGCTGCGAGGTCACTTTTGCTTGGAGGAGAATATCCAGGGTCGACAATACCGATTAAATTCTTGAACGTAGGCTCTTCAACTGTACATACAGGATATAACCCCTCACAAATGAAGTTGATAATAGCTACTGTCAAATCATTGTGTCGTTTGTTTTCAGAGTCTAAGCTCTGCCTTAAATAGGTTTCCTGGGACTGCTGCTGTGAAACTGTAGGCTCAGTCTTTATCCGAGAAAACGCCGTAGCAAAAGCTTCCCGCATCTGATCTGTGTTGCTTTTCACAAACTCACTGAACTCTATGGGATGGTTCTTTTCAAGGTGGTATGACAAGTTTGAGGTGTTTCCGGAGTAGGCAATTTGGCTCATACATACACGACAGTAAATCCTTTTCCAGTGTAATATGCAGCCATCTGCATCTGTGTCAAAGCCAAAGTACTTCCACACTTTGCTTTTGGCACGTGGGTGTGCGACCAGATTGAGGCCTGAGCACGAAGGTCCTGAACTTTTACCCTCCATTGGCTCCTTAGGTATAAAGTCCATCAGGATGGCTTCTCTTATCGAGAACCTAACAAGAACAGTGAAATAAACATTTGATTTTGGTGATAAAAACATTTTAAGTGTTTGAGAACTGGATTTTACAATTCTCCCAACAAGTAACATGCAAATGAGCAGATAAAATATCTGGCTAAGATAGGAATTTGCATGATGGTTACCACTGATACTGAGGTTTGCACAAGTAACCCTAACATAACAATGCCACATGAGACACTACATGTACACTATGCAATCCTGCTCTCAAAACTGACAGATTTAACACTGCCTCTGAAGCTGGATTTAAGAAATAACTTTTTAAAAGTTCACATTTTTAGAACTGGTTTAGCACCATCTTGAGTTAGTACAGAATATCAGGTCACCAGGTTGGTTGGTTATTTGCAACTGATAGACCCACATTAGATTAACAAAAACTCGTTGTTGCAGCCAGGAGTAATTAAAAAAAATTACCCTTTGAACACATTTTTTAGTTTTAGTATTCTTGTTTTCGTCACTAGCTTACATAAACTTATAGAAGTCTGTTAACCACAACCAACCAACTCTGTGATGTCACATCCTGTACTGGCACAGGATAGTGCTAAGCATGTTCTAAAACCTTTAAGCACTTATTCTTATTTAAGTGTCACATCTATGTCAGTTTTTGACAGCGCATCCTCCATAGTGTAAATTAACCTTTACACAGTGTTTCATGTCCACTTTAAACCTACCTTCAATAAGTCGATTATGTTGCTGCCCTTTTAGGTCGCCACCAGAAATATTAGTCAATTAAACAAATTACTCATATCTAATTTGTTTACCACATCATTTAACTGCTGGTTTTACTACACTATGGTTCCACCCACAACTATTTGGCAGCCACATCGTATCTAACTCAAGACCAATAACAGCCAAATGGAGCTGCAGTTCTCCAATATTTGGCTGTACAAAATAAATGTTTGTGAGTCAGAGTACTCAGACATAACCATTTAATTACAGGAATGACAAATTATAAGCAGGCATATTAACATTAACCTTAAGGAATGAAGGCTATCGGTTGCAAATACTGCTAAAGCATGGCGCATTTAATGTGTGTGAAATGCTGTTCACATTCCAAAGTGGCACATGTGACGTGACACGGTCAATTCACACGCTCTTCAGCCGAATCCTTCAACTACGTTCACGTTCTTGGAACCAAATTTCAAGTTTGTGTAATGGTTGTTTAGCCCTGGTGAAAATGACTGCCACAGGTCGCGCTAATTATATAAACACACTTCTCAAACAAATTAAAGGGACACTTTTTAATCAGAGTACAGCACTAAGTCAATTAAACTTCTGAGACATTGATATGGTCAGTTAAGTAGCCGAGAGGATTGTCAATCAGCTTCAGCTGCTTTGGCATTATTGAAATTAATAACAGAAAAAAATACTGTTTAACTTTGTGGCCTTCTATATACTTCCTCTTCTATATACATTTCCTGTTGGTTACTGGGACACTTTGATTGCACTACTTTAGTACTGATGACTTTTTATAAATTGAGCACAATATACACAGTTTTTTTTTTCTCATTTTTGCTATAGTTTATATATAAAAATAAATACATATCAAGAACAAAGTTATGAAAACAAAAAATTAATTTTAGGTGGTTTGAAAGGATTTTGTGCAACCTTTTATTTATAAATTGAGGTCTACATCTAGAAAAATGGCTTTCAGTTTCTTTGTGGTTTTATTGCACTTTTTAGCAATTTATTTAGTTACTATGAACTAAAGTTGATAAAATTAGGATTAATAAAAAAAAAAATGTAATACTGATGTAGAACAAATTCCATCCATCCATTCGCTTCCGCTTATCCTTTTCAGGGTCGCGGGGGGCGCTGGGAGGAAGCCGGAGTACCCGGGGAGAACCCACGCAAACACGGGGAGAACATGCAAACTCCACAAAGAAAGACCCCGGCCTGATGATGGAATTGAACTCAGGACCTTCTTGCTGTGAGGCAACAGTGCTAACCACCGTGCCACCCATGTAGAATAAATTGAAATGCTTAAATAAAAAATAATTAAAAAAACATAGCACTACAGCGTGTAACAATGCAAAGATAAGCTCTGGTGGCTTTTGGTGGTGGTTTTATCATAGATGATGAAGAGTTAACTAGAGACTAACCGACTGTTGCTGTCATCAGTAGTTGGTACCAGACACACTAGTTGCTTAATTTAATTGTTAAAATTTTAATTGATGCCCAATACAGGTAAATTATTGTGTCCATCTGCCATTTGGTGGCAGCCATTTGTCACCAGATGCCACAAATGGTGAAATGGTTAATATTGGCCTGATGTTTTTGTCATATATAGCGAATATTAGCTTCCACCTTTCCTGGATGGGCTTTCAGTCATTTGGGAAGGGTTCAGAGTATAGCTGCTACTAGGGCTGTTCGATATAACCATATATATCGGATGACGATATAAAAACGTCCGTCGTTTCATTTTACGCTATCGTTTGTTTCGTGGTGTCGCAAAATAAACTGTTTACGGCAATATTTTTTCATGGTTTTGATGGTCACTGTAGGGGCTGTATTAATTTCTTCTTTCTCTTATATTTAATATAACCACACTACGGACGGACAAGCGCCTGTTTTTATGCGTTGTCGTTAGCAACAACGACGGTAACAGCATCGCATGTCCGCTTGTTTATGTTCCACATAAATCTTTCACAATAAAGCTCAAGATCCTGTTGAGACTTTTCAAAATAAACTGAATCACGTGAAAGAGCAGATTATTTACGGATGAGAAGTAAAAAAGAGCCGCCAGGTGCTAAAAAATAAACCTCAGACTCAAACGTTAGAACAGGCTTTTCCCCGCAGCACGCCGTGTAAGAAATACTCACAAAGAAAACAACAGCTGTTACAACTTATGTCTAAAAACGTATCGTTTCATGCATCAATTCAATTCAATTCAATTTTATTTATATAGCGCCAAATCACAACAAAAGTCGCCTCAAGGCGCTTCATAGATACAGAGAAAAACCCAACAATCATATGACCCCCTATGAGCAAGCACTTTGGCGACAGTGGGAAGGAAAAACTCCCTTTTAACAGGAAGAAACCTCCGGCAGAACCAGGCTCAGGGAGGGGCGGCCATCTGCTGCGACCGGTTGGGGTGAGAGAAGGTTAAAACACTCGACTCCAGCTACACGACGCGCAGCTGGAAACACTTCACGCAAGTCGAGCTGCTCGAGATTCACAGAATTTACAGGAAATGTTACATTTCTGTGATTTATATCGTTATCGGACGATAGATGTCTGATATCGGGATATGAGGTTTTGGTCATATCGCACAGCCCTAGCTGCTACTGCTCCACATTGAAAGGAAACAGCTAAGGGTGTCCTCTTCTGGATAAGGTGTTCCAGCCCTGCATGTCCTACTGGGAGGAGGCCCCGGCGTAAACCCAGGACACACTGGAGAGTGTGTATCTGTTCCCTGGGAACATCTTGATGTTCCTTCAGATAAGATGGAAGAAGTGGCAAGAGGGAGGTCTGGGCTTCCCTGCTGCTGTCCCTGGGACAGACTTCATGAGAGTGGCCTGAGGGTCCGAGGTCCTCCAGCGGATTATGTGCTTACTGTTTGGCCCTGTGGAGCCTAATTAGCATTTGCCATAGAATTTTGGAATTGTCACGTCCACTAGTGGGGCTCTGTGGTTTTCAAAGCAGCAGCCGTAGTACCTGCAGCACTCAGTACACGTGAAAGATGTAAAGGGGTCTGGAAATACTGCGGAGAACGTGCAGCATTCGGCCGTGGGTCAGTGAGAGTTTGGTAGGGTATATCCATGGAGCAACGCACCGATCTCTACAGGCTGGATAACAGCACTCAGACTACCCTAGACCCACTGTCAAACCCTATGCAGTTAGTTCTAGGTCCCACCTGCTGCAAGGAAATGCTCAGTCTTGTGTCATTTCTATCAACCCACTCCATATCAGTACAGATTTATTTCCCCATTGAGACCTGATGTGTTTTCAAAGTGTTCCGTTAATTGTTTTGTATCATTATTATATTATGATGTAACAACAATGAGCTGAAGATTAGAAATATACATTCCCTTGAATTTTTTTAATTGAAAATTGCCGATACATTATAACTACATTTAAAAAAAGAATAAGAAACAATATTTATATTGTGCCAATATAATCTGCCCTGGTCACTCCATCTGTGACCAGCTGAGCCGGAACAATTCTTCTTCTATCCAGCTACAGTTTGCTAGCTGCCACAGCAATGATTACCCAGCAATTACCTGATAGCCACTGAACTAATAGTTAAGTGTCTAATGTTAATGCGTGCATCATCCAGGTTAACATTTATGATAACTTCAATGTTGCTGAAACGGGAGCTTTACAGACCTCTAACATTCCTCTTAAGCTGTTTGTATCAATATTGATGCAAAGTATCGTAATTCTGTATTCATTTTCGTATCAATAAATACTGGAGTAACATTTTTTTCTTGACAATCCTACTGTGTAGATGTCTAAAGCCCCGCCTCCAACCTGAGCAGTCTCTCAGATAAACTCATCTCTAATCTAGCATCATGTGTGCTTTTGTTGTTCCAACAAAAGCACACATGATTACAGATGATTTATTGCAAATATCCAACAAATCTTGATTTCGTCACCAGTAACACTGATGTTCAGAACTACAATAAAAGTCTGTTTTTAAAAGTGAATATTTGGCTCATTAAATCAAAGGCGTAAAAGGCCAATCAGTTTTGCTCTTTTGTAATGCTGCTGGATATTCCCAAAAAAAGGAATGCAACAAATCTGTCATTAGTCACGCACTCTGTGAGATTATGTGGGTATAAAACCCAGATCTGCATCTCCAGAAACACTTCCCTCTTTGTCTTACAGTGTAATGCATTAGTGATTTTCCACTCTATGGTCACATGCTTTATTCACTAAAATTAAATTACTAACACTGCTCCTTTGATAAATGGGTTTTCAAAAACCTCTAGCTGTAACTCCACCTGTCTACATACTTTTGCTATGATTTTGAAAAAACAAATAAAAACAAACATTTTCTGGCGATGAGAAGTTCACCTGAAAAACCACCTCAGTGTAGGGAATGGAAAAATGAAACACTGGGTTAGATCATGGTGAAGTCAGCTGTGTAAGTCCACTATGGAGCAGCAGTGGTCACACGTGGCAGCTAATCACGGGTACACAAAGATCTGCTGGAGCTCACAGCACGAATCACTGGGATCCTTTCAGATATGTTAAAGTACTACAGCTGATGTTCCCCTGCCTGCTGAACTCCACTTTAACCCAGGAGTTCTGTCTGGGTTAAAAATAAAAGTTTGGATTCACATATACTATTATTTCATTACATGTTATATAGTGGTGCAACGGATCACCGTTGATCCATAATACGAACCGATCCCACTCCACGGTTCGGTACACACATGATCCGAAGATAGGAAACAGAAGAAAAACAAGTATGTGTAAGGTGGCGTGGTGGGTCTGTCAAGTGGTAGTTATGGTTAGCGCTAGCAGTCCAAGTGGAGGAGCAGAGGAGTTTAACACCCGCCGGCCAGCCTTCTACCTTTCTACCTTTAAAAACCCGCCTTCCAGCCAAATGGCTGGTAGGCTTTTAGCTAAGCTTTAGCTTCAGCCAAGTGGAAGCTAAATTGGCTAGTCATTCATATGTAAATTAGGTTGTTACCTGGGAATTCTGGAGGGAGGGGAGTGGGGGTGTGTGGATGAGGGGGTGGGGGAGCTGCTAAAAGCTGTGAACTTCCTTTTGTGTTCGTCTTGATGCATTCTCAATCATCCAGGGAAATAAATCTCCAAAAGTCACCAACTTGGAGTGTTTCAGTTTGCCATCTTAGGGAGAAATCAACACACATGGGTGTATGTCCTTTGTTGCTGAGATTTATTGATAAAAACAGTACAAAAAACCAACCATTTGTACACATATTTACAAATAATAATAAAAAGTGAGTGAGTACATTTCAACATTTTCAGCAATCACTCACAATCCTGGCACTGCCGTGGTATCTGTAGTCTGCATTTACCACATGTGTATCTGTAGCAGTGAACACGTCGCATAGTGGCATGATTGTTCTTGCATTTGTGTTTGACCTGACACATGGCTCTTTTTCCAGGGCTAGGTGTGGAGGGTTGTGTCCGAAGCAACTGTTCTTTTCTTGCCTTCTTCGCAGCTACATGAGAGTGAGCCAACTCTCTTGCAAGCTCCACCAGGAAGTCCACCCGTCTTTCCTTCGTCCCGGTGCATGCTTGATACAGCACATGTGCATTCAGTGCTGCCATGTCAATCATGTTATAAAACACGGCAACTGGCCAGCGCCGTGTTCCTCTGCGGACAGTGTACTCCCGAACCATCTGGTCCATCACATCCACGCCACACTTTGTTTTGTTGTAAAGGGAGACAGTGTTTGGCTTCCTTTTGGTGGTGTTATCAGTCTGAACCACGCTGTGCATGCTGCTAAGAATATAGACTGTCTTCTTCCGTTTGGCTACAGATACACATGTGGTAAATGCAGACTACAGATACCATGGCAGTGCCAGGATTGTGAGTGATTGCTGAAAATGTTGAAATGTACTCACTCACTTTTTATTATTATTTGTAAATATGTGTACAAATGGTTGGTTTTTTATACCGTTTTTATCAATAAATCTCAGCAACAAAGGACATACACCCATGTGTGTTGATTTCTCCCTAAGATGGCAAACTGAAACACTCCAAGTTGGTGACTTTTGGAGATTTATTTCCCTGGATGATTGAGAATGCATCAAGACGAACACAAAAGGAAGTTCACAGCTTTTAGCAGCTCTCCCCCCCGGGCTAAAGCTATTACAGAAGCTGTTGGGGTGTTTAGCTGCAGACGGGAGGCCGTATTCTGTTGCGCAAAACAAGGGGTTTAAACTATGATGGACGTGCTTGAGCCACGCTGTGATATCCCGTTTGCGTCCACTTCAGTGGCAACATCGTTCCAAGCATGTATGAGCAGGAAAAGTTTAAAGTTATGGCTGAACTGTCCCAGGCATCTTCTGTTACCCAACTACTACAAACGGGTGGAGCTCCAGGGCAACGGAAAGCTACGTGACCGCTCGTTATATCACAGCAGAGTGCGATATAACGAGCGGTGTGTATTACTGTAGGGTCGACCTTACATTATAAAGCGCCTTGAGGCGACTGTTGTTGTGATTTGGCGCTTTATAAATAAAATTGAATTGAGTGGTAGATACAAAGACTGTACTGCCCCATATTGTACCATCATTTTTTTTTATAATTGCGTGGAATGAGTCTTGAGCTGAATGTTTTTAACAGGCAAAAATACTTCAATAAGTAAATGTTACATTTTTGTCTTTTTTCGCAGATCCGTAAAATTGATCCGAACCGTGAGATTTTGGATCCGTTGCACCACTAATGTTATATAAATATAGTTTAGTTCGGACTAAAACAGCTGGTAAAACATGCTTCAGAGAGCCACTTCTTATTACCTCTGTCACAGTTTTAATGGGCCCAGGCTGTTACAGCTCCACAGGCTTTTCTTTGCATTTGTAAAGACAAAGCGGCTCTCATGTCACACCTTTACCACAGTGCCTATGAGCTCAGTGGGGTATGAAGCTTGTCCCTGGGGACATTAATGCACGTCAATAGAAAAAGCATAGACACGTGCGTGTAAAGGTCAGTGCATTCACCATCACAGGAAGTGTACAAACATGAATCAGTGTAAGAAATAAAAACAAATGATTGATAATGAAAATTAAATGAACCTCCTTTGAAAACAGGATTGCTCTGATGCGATCTGAGTCCCCTTTGTGTCACAGCCCGCGCAGGAGCCCACGAGGAGACGGACTCACCGTAAGAATCATCTCAGTTTAATCTCATCCCAGCATAAAACCGTTTGCGAGTTAGAAAACGCTACTTTAACTGCTGTTCCGCCGCAAACACACGCACCGCACGGCTCTGGCTGAAATCACATCTTCCTCACACTATCGATCGGAATTACGGACTAACGAGTACTTCAAACTCTCCGTGTCCTGTTCTTGCAGCTGACCGAGCAGTTCTATACCTGCAGGCGCTTCTGTCGACGACGACACGACATCAGTACCGCACATGGTGACAAATATGCATCAGGCACAAACCAGCAGACACAGAGCTGTGTAAGAGAGAAGCGGGACTGACCTGGGAGCGTAAAGGAGCGGTTGAAAATTTGGTAGAGAAGAACTTTAATTCCGCATAAGTACAGTTTGAAGAGAGGCACCAGCACCGACTGAAGAGACATCCTTCTGCTTCCCACACCGAAACGCTTCCGAGTCCGAGTGCGCTTCCGTTAATGAGTCCGTGTGGACGCCTCACTGGGATAAGTCTGTCAGTGGTTCCGCCCTCAAGAAGTTTTGACGCAAAGAGGGCGGAACCAAATGAGCTGAAACGCATTTTCTCCGCTAAAGCTGTGAACAGTGTTTAGTTTGAACAGCCACGTCAATGCATCTGCTGTCGTTATGTCAACAATAATAACAGTATCGGTACTTTGTAGTTTCTGATGAAGAGGCTGTGAGCTGTTTGGTGGCCTTATTCAGACGGTATATTTATTGGGCCATAGCAGCGGGGTTAAAGTAGGGGCAGAGATGAGGTGCAGACCCGCCACATGTCTATTGGTATCAACATTAACAACAATGAAAATAGAATACACAATAAAACAATATGTCCCAGTGGGGGGACAGGGGTACCTTGACACAGAGCCTCTGAAGCATAGTGTGGTTTGTTTTTTGTCACATGCACTGGAGCTTCACAGACCGTCACTACTAATAACTAGGTTACACATCAGCTAAATGTCAAAGTCATATTTTCCACCAGCTTAACCAAACTCGCCATAGTAACCGAAATTTCTATTCCTTGGCAGACAATAACCAGCTGGAAGAAATACAGACAATAAAAACATGTAAAACTTGCTGTATTAGTGAGGCTCAGATATTTTCTGTTGTTGCTGAGGGAGCTTTACTGTGACACAAGACTGTAATCTATCACATGATAGTTTAGACTGAAACATCTTTCTGAATGACTCAATTCTATTCAATTTTATTTAAATAGCACCAAATCACAAGAACAGTTGCCTCAAGGTGCTTTATATTGTACAGTAGATCCTACAATGATAGAAGATACAGAGATATTTGTTTTATAAACGCGAACACTAAACATGGACCGATCCGATATTACGTATCGGTATCGGTCCGATACTGACCTAAATTACTGGATCGGATATCGGAGAAAAATAAAAAATGTAATCCGATCCATTAAATATCACGAAAGCACCTCACAAAACTTGCAACACGCGGTAACTCGCCTCAGAACGTTAGCACGTCGGAGCAGTATGCATCACGTGATAGAGCGGCTGTGGCATGCGGGACCTGTCGGTGGTCTGGATAGCATTTGGAGCTTCGCTAGCAACCCGGCATTTCATCTCAACAAAGTTATCCCCGAGAGAAGTAAAGCAAGTGTGTAAGTCCATCTCTGAATGTTTGTAAAGCATTCCTGCGTTAAGCTTAACAAACGATATATGGAGCGACTGCCTCTTCTTGCTGCTACTTCAATCATGAAACTGCTTAACGATCAGCTGATCGGCTTTTCTGTCACGAGTCCGTCTTTGTTTTTGGTCCACTTTGCACCAGAAAGAGGAAACCAGCGGATAAACAACAGCAGCAAGTTTAAGCTTGATCAGCTGTTGTTAGAATGTATTTAATATTACTTTCTACTCGAGGATCTTTTTCTACGTAGCTGACGCTGGTAACTGTGCAGGGGCGGATCTAGCAAAGTTTAGCCAGGGGGGCCGATAGGGCATGAACAGGGAAAAGGGGGCACCAAGACATACTTTTCTTTCTTATTCTCATTTAAAATGTCGAGCTTTTAATAAATAATTATCTGACACCCAAAGTTTTAATTTGATGCAAAATGAATAGAAGTCCATTACTGTATATAGTGACTATTAAGTCTAATATATATACCCTAGTAAGCTATAGTACTTTTTCCTTTGGGAAGGTACCATCTGTGCAGTCTGCAGTTCTGTTGAAGAAAGATGTTGAATCTATTTAATATTTCTTGAAAAATAATTGATTTCTGTGCATTTTCTGTGCACTGCATCAAATTAAGGTTGATTACGTCGATTAAGCATCATGAGGTGGAGCGTGAGGGGTGGTTCCTTATTTTTTATTTATTTATTTTTGTTGTTGCTGGGAGTTGGAACCCTATTAGTTAGGTTGCTTAATATTTATGCTAAGTACTCTTTAAAATACCAGAATAGGGAGGATGGTGTAGGTCTAAGTTTATTAGATTGATCAGTATTGCTGAACTATGAAATATTTTTTTTGCATACAGGTATAACAGAATAGCTTTAGTGTAGTTGTTGTTTTAAACTTGAGTATGAACTTATACAAAATGCAGCAAGATATTTAAAAAACAGTTTTGTTGATTAAAACACACTATATCGGATTCATATCGGTATCGGCAGATATCCAAATTTATGATATCGGTATCGGACATAAAAAAGTGGTATCGTGCCATCTCTAGTTCACACAGAAAAGCCTCCATGGACATCTAGTTTATCTCTCAGATAAACTCATCTCTAATCTAGCTCCTCCTGGTTCGTTCCAACAAAAGCACACATGATTACAGATGATTGATTTATTGCAAATATCCAACAAATCTTGATTTCGTCACCAGTAACACTGATGTTCAGAACTACAATAAAAGTCTGTTTTTAAAAGTGAATATTTGGCTCATTAAATCAAAGGCCACCGTAAAAGGCCAATCAGTTTTGATCTTTTGTAATGCTGCTGGATATTCCCAAAAAAAGGAATGCAACAAATCTGTCATTAGTCACGCACTCGGTGAGATTATGTGGGTATAAAACCCAGATCTGCATCTCCAGAAACACTTCCCTCTTTGTCTTACAGTGTAATGCATTAGTGATTTTCCACTCTATGGTCACATGCTTTATTCACTAAAATTAAATTACTAACACTGCTCCTTTGATAAATGGGTTTTCAAAAACCTCTAGCTGTAACTCCACCTGTCTACATACTTTTGCTAACAAACAGACATTTTCTGGTCTTCAGCAGATTCATTCTCCACATCTTTGGCTGTAGTTCAGCAGGTCACCTATTAATCACATGCTTGGTGTTTAGCCTACCACCTACACTACAATAAAACTGAAATGGCTATTCAGTAGTGATGGCCTAATGAAGCTTGAGTTAAGTTTTCAATACAGTCTGCTTTGGTGCCATCATTTTGGCAAAAACATGAAACGCAGCTTGAATCTACAAGTTCAATGAACTGCCCGCTCTCAGAGCTCAGTTAGCAGGTTCTGTTTGATATAATGTGACCATTCTGAGTGATCATTGAACATGGATTTGATTGAACAATGATGTGATGTCCACTCGACTAATGAATCATTTTAAAGAAGAAACCTTCCTTGTTTGATCAGGTGTCTTGCTGTGTTCTCCCTTTGCTTGATGAAATTTGTAAAGATAACAGATAAATAAAACATTACATATATTACAGTACAAGACGCTGTTATAATAGGTTGGGAGTAATGCTTGTGCTGTGAGGTCCTTGTAATCGTTACAGTTACATTTATATATAACATATTACAGCTTATTTAGTCTAGTTCTTCTTTATGTTTGTGACCTGGGAGCAGAATTGCTTATGAACATATAAACGTTCATAGAATTTATTTTTTAAATTCTAATTATAATCAGCTTCAATCTGAAGAAAAAGAAGGAAAATCTATTTCTATTTTCTGTTGCCTACATTGTAAAATATGTACAGTCAGGAGGGATTCAGCAGGCTGGGGTTGTAATGTCTCAGTGTGGTGAAACAAATCATAACAGAGCTCCAGCAGATTTTTTTAGTGTACAGGCTGTGATCAGCTGACCTGCTGCTCGCTGTGGATGTACACAGCTGAATTCAACCAGATGTGAGCAGATGTTTCATAAGCGGTCCTGGCTGATTTCATCCTTTACACTGACTGTTTACGCTGTCTTTATATTAGACACTATACAGTTGGTGTGAAGGTGGAATTCAGTCAATGGATCTCAGCATCATCAGCTACAATGTATATGAATCTCTGCTACACTTGATGTAACCTAACGATGAAACCACAGCCACTGTGCACCAGTCACACACTGTCCTTTACTTTAAATCCATCACAGTGCAGCAAACTAACCTGTTTATCCTGCACTAACCTGCAGAGGATTTTCATGCAGCCTTTAAAAAACTGTTATTCTACCTCAGTTTGTTTAGCAGCAGGTTTCACAATATGAAAAAACATAATGTCACATGTACAGACCCAAGAGCTGATTTAAAAACATGACGACTTACATGTGAGCTTTACATTTCTCCTGATCATCCTTCCCTTTAAAGCTCTCTTCTTCCTCTCCTGTCTTTCTTATCTTTCTCCATCTCTGAGTGAGGTTAGCTCTTTCTTTTCTCTTCCTGTGAAATAAGCAGCTGGACCTTTTAGCTGGCAACACACTGTGAGACAAACTGCACACAAACAGTTTGTGTGCAGTTTGTTGAGCTGATAGAAACGTTGCATCTGAAATTACTTGCCACTTAAAAAAAGTCACTCCCTTTATGGTCGCACCTAAGGTGGGTGTCATCTGCATAGCAGTGTAAATGTATGCTATGTCTTCTAATGATGCTGCCTAAGGGAAGCATGTATAATGTAAACAGAATTGGTCCTAGCACTGAACCCTGTGGAACTCCATAATTAACCTCAGTGTGTGAAGAGGACTCTCCATTTACATGCACAAACTGGAGTCTATTAGATAGATATGATACAAACCACTGCGTTTAATAACTACAGCACGCTTAATCACTGCAATAATTCATGTTTTCTATCACACACACACACACACACACACACACACACACACACACACACACACACACACACACACACTAATCTTATTAAACATTTTTAGTGTCAAATTGGTTTGCACAAGTTAGAATGATTACGTGCATCCTTATGTCTCTCACATAAATGAAAAATATAGTCTTCACTTAATTCAAAAACATCACAGGATTTGTAGTTCCACTTTGTGATAAAGGCACAGTGTATAACAGGTTCATGCCGATGAAAGCTTGCATCATGCGGGCCCTTGCAGCTATGTGGATAAGAAGTATAACTCTATAAGTCATAAATGCTGCCTTGTCTTTACTGGCATTGAATCCAACCTTTTCTAAGCACCTTTAGGCGACTGTTGCTGTTATTTGGCATTATATAAATAACATTGAATTGAATTTAAATGAATTTTCTCTAGCATGGATGTCAGGACTAATTGTTCCACTTCAAACTTTGAATGTTCACGCCAACAACTAAATCTCTTTGGACAGTTGTTTCTTTATTAGAGGGAATTAAATGGATCTTAAAATAGAAACACAGTTTTTAGAGTAGTTTTTTGGGAGGTTATATCATTTTGAAAAGAAGTGACTCATCGCTTAGCAGAGCACTAGTGATTTCTACACACAAAGTGCCAACTCTGTAACTTCATGCTGAAGTTGCTTGGGTTTCCCAAGTCCTTTGCAATAATGTCAATTACAGTTCATTATGGAGGGAAGATGTCTTGTTGCAAAGTTGGCATGCTACTACAAGCTAACACCTGAATTTAGTGATCTCTTTAGAATGACCCTGTAACTCACCTGACACTGGGACGTCCTCTGTGTTTTCCCTGTATAATTGTAGGATTTTCACCATAGAATATAAAGTGCCTGAAGCAGCTGTTGTTGTGATTTGGTGCTATATAAATAAAATTGAATTGAATTCAAGGTAACAGACCCAACAACACTTTTGAAATGGCCAGCTGGTTTACCAACTGGCAGCCTGGTAAACCAGTTGCACAGCCCTCCTGCCAATAGAATCAGGTCATAAGTTGATCCACAGTTGATTCATACTCCATGTGACCAGCCATCAGGCTATAATGAGCCACCTGGGAAATTAATTCCTGAGGGCTTTTTGGCACCAACAACTGGGTGTGTTCTTCTCTAGTGCAACCGTCACGAATCATTTGGTACAATATGCCCCTAATAGTGATGTGTCGGTCGCAAACGAAACGGCTCTTAGAGCCGGGTCTTTGACGTGAACGACGCGAGCCGTAGGTTTTTTTTTCTTTCTCTCTCTCTCTCTCTCTCTCTCTCTCTCTCTCTCTCTCTCGCACTTTTTCCCGCTTCACTCTGCACGCGAGCCTTGTGCTTTGCGCTGGGCAGAGGGGGGAGGGGCGGTAGTTACACTCAGTAGCACAGGAACAGAGCGGGAGGGAGAGAGAAAGAGAGCAACGTCACATTAGAAAGGTATTGTTGTAAAGGCTCACCTTCTAGCACATTCACTTCACCAGATGCACCTTGTTTCTTTTCCTCACCTTTGATTGGGTGTGGTGCTTGGCCTTAATTGCACTCACCTGTCACACATTATATGTCACACAGTATATAAGGACTGCACTCACCTACCCCTCACTCTTTCTTCACTCCCACATGGGGCGGCAGCTGAGGTGAGTTTCTCTTTGAGGCTCCTGAGTTCATGTATCATTTTGAGTTACTTAAATCGTACTTTATGTCCTTTTTAGAGAGAGCAGTCCATGTGTGTCTTTCTTTCCTTTACCTGTTATACAATAAAACGACAAAACCTGCAAATGATGACTGCTTATTCTCATTCTAATCCGATGAGCCCATGATGATGACTACTGAAACCCTGAACCTTCCTTCCTCCAAAACATGGTCCTCCGAGCCGGAGTAGCGTTAGCGTCATGGATTCACAGCAGCCATTGACTGAAGATTTGAGACGTTCAGGTCGTGATAGTCGACCTCCTGCCTACCTGCAGCAGTATGACGTTCAGTATCCTGGAGCTAGAAGAGCTACATGTGAGACAGGGAGTCAAACAGAATGCCAACATAGTGACAAAGACACACATGGGCTGCAGGATCCTGTCGGAGAGTCAGAAAGCTGCTAGCTGCTACCACTGCACATTCACCCAGTGTATATACTATATGTGTGTGTGTGTGTGTGTGTATGTATGTGTGTGTATATATATATATATATATATATATATATATATATATATATATATATATATATATATATATATTTATATTTTTTTTTTTTTTCTTCCTCTACACCCCCCCCCCCCCATTTTTTTCACATGTCGAGGAGCGTGTCAGACTACATTTCACTGTGTCTTATACTTGTATAACTATGCATGTGACAAATAAAGAACCTTGAAAGACAACCAGAGACATCCCCTGCTCCTTTACCCACCAATCAAGATGAGGTGATGAGGGAACTCCTGATGACAATGAGGGAGATTAGGCAACTCATGCTTCAGTTATCTCCTCCCCATTCTCGCAGTTCCTCCAGATCTTCAATTCACACTGTCTCTGATGAAAGCAAATCCTCAGTTTGCGGTTTACAAGCCATTCCCCAAACACATCAGCAACATGAGCAGTTCCCAGTGATTGATCCAGCAACATGTCAATCACCCTCTCAGCCCCCCCAGGTTAGCCGTCACTCTGGTGCAGTTCTGGCTGCTAGCCCTCCTTTCCCTAATTCAACAATATTAGATGCTGCAGTTCCTTCAAGTGGTTTGCCTAGACCAGTTTTTCCGACACCAGATGAGACTCCTTTTAATTTCCTGGCCACACCACTGCAAGGTCCCCACCAGATTTCATGTGTTCAACCTGCTGTTCCTCTAGATCAGTAGTTCCCAAACTACCGTACGCGTACCCTCGGGGGTACGCAAGTGGCTGTAGGGGGTACGCGTGGGTTGGGGTTGGAGTGGGGATCAAAAGTTTTAAAAGCCGAAATTTGCGCTAATGCAGTTTTTTTTGCCTGTCAAATACATGACTATATACCACCCTCTGGTGTTCAGCAAAAAAATAGCTCTGACAAAATACATGGGCGTGATTTGCCCAAATGACTGACACCTAACAGTTGAAGTTGCCTCCAAGCATTCAGTGCAGCGCGAAAATGGACAAGTGGTTAACAAGAAAAAAAGGCCCTACCACAGAGACACCGGCCACAACAACCAATAAGCTCATATCTGAAGATGCATTTTCCAGTGACCGCACAGGTGATTGTTCAACAACAATGTGTTCGTCAGATTTGGATGCTAGCAGTGCTAGCAGGGATGTATCTGTGGTTACTAGCCAAGTGGCTAGCATAGCTGGAGCCAGCCATGTGGAAAGTGATGAAGTGTCTGATGCGGAGCGTCAAAGTGGGAGAAAGCATGACAGCACGGACTGTAACACAACCTCATCAAAGAAGCGCAAATATGATGACAATTATATTTCGCTGGGGTTTACGTGTATAAATATTGGTGGATTTCCCCGGCCACAGTGTGTTATTTGTGCAAAAGTATTGTCTCAGAACTCAATGAAACCTTCACTTTTGCGCAGACATTTAGAGACAAATCATCCCCATTTGAAAAATAAACCAAGGGAATATTTTGAGCGACAGCTAAAATCACTTTCAACAAGTAAAACCTGCATTCAGGTGCCAGATCTTATGAATAAAAACAGACTACAAGCATCTTACATGGTCAGTTACAGAGTGGCTAAAAACAACAAACCCCACACTATTGTGGAGGACCTCATTCTCCCTGCTGCTTTAGATATGGTAGGGACGTTGGGGGAAAAGGCAAAAAAGACGATACAGTCCATTCCATCATCAAACAATACTGTCTTACGGCGCATCAATGCAATGTCAGAAAATGTTTTACAGCAGCTACTTCTGCGCATACGCCACAGTGAATGTTATGCAATACAGCTGGACGAGTCCACGGATGTGGCTGGCCTGGCGCATCTTCTCGTATATGTGCGCTACATTCATGAAGGAACCATCAAGGAGGACATGCTGTTCTGTAAACCGCTGGAACAAAGGACAACTGCCGCAGATATTTTTCAAAAGCTGGACACATTCATGAACACACATGGACTCGTGTGGGACAGATGTGTTGGCATCTGTACTGATGGCGCACGGGCCATGACTGGGAGACAC
This sequence comes from Copadichromis virginalis, assembly GCF_057382275.1. Taxonomy (NCBI): domain Eukaryota; kingdom Metazoa; phylum Chordata; class Actinopteri; order Cichliformes; family Cichlidae; genus Copadichromis; species Copadichromis virginalis. Next base: position 53,258,504 of record NC_140639.1, on the reverse strand, counting down.
GGAGGTGTGGTTTCGCGTGTGCAAGCAGTCGCGCCAGATGCCTCCTGGGTACACTGCAGCATCCACCGAGAGGCTCTTGCTGCAAAGAGAATACCTGTCCGTTTGAAACATGTTTTGGACACGAGTGTAAAAATGGTTAACTTTGTGAAAGCCAGGCCGCTGAACTCCCGCTTATTTGCTGCGTTGTGCAATGAGATGGGCAGCGAGCATGAGACATTATTACTCCACACAGAGGTTCGCTGGCTATCTAGAGGGAAAGTGCTGACCCGTTTCTTTGAGTTGAGGGACGAACTTAAAGTTTTCTTCAGTAACCATCCCTTTGAGCTGTCTGAACATTTGCATGATGAAGAGTACCTTACCTGCCTGGCTTATCTGTGTGATATATTTTCTCGTCTGAACGAGCTCAATCTCGGATTACAAGGCGTTTCTGCAACTATATTCAATGTTCAAGATAAAGTTGAGGCCATGATAAAGAAGTTAAACCTTTGGAAGAACTGCTTGGATACAAACAACACTGAAGTCTTTCCTGTGCTGCATGATTTTCTGTGCTCTAATGATCTCACACTATCTAAAAGTGTAAAGCGTGAATGTAACGTGCACCTTGAGGAGCTGGCGGTGCAGTTACGCCGATACTTCCCAGAGACGGACGGCTCAAATGATTGGATACGTCACCCGTTCACCGCCGTGCCTACTTCGTTATCACCGTCTGACCAGGAGAGCCTAATTGAAATCGCCACAGATGGATCTCTAAAAGTTGAACACGCTCAAAAGAACCTGGCGGATTTCTGGATAGGGCTGCGCACTGAACAGCCCGCGCTGGCTAAGCGCGCTGTCAAGACTCTGATGCCTTTCGCCACCACATACTTATGCGAAAAGGGATTTTCTGCTTTAACAAACATGAAAACAAAATACAGAGCAAGACTTTGTGTGGAAAACGATTTAAGACTCAGCCTTTCCCAAATTGAGCCAAACATTGAAGAGCTGTGTGCCTCTGCTCAAGCACATCCATCACATTAAATAAAGTTCTGTTTAATGAAAGTTCATGGCCTTTATGCTCTCGACAAAAAAGTGAATTCTAATAAATCCTTTGATACACTGCTAGTATTAAGTAGTAAAGTTTGTTATTAAAACTCTGTCATTACTAAAAAATATTGATAAATTCATTTGGTGGTGAGAAATAATCGACTGTGCAGTATTTATCTTTATGCATGCGATATTGCAATGTATTTATAGACACTAATTAAGAGTCGTTCGTAGTAGGGGGTATGCGGCTGAGGGTGACATGTCTCAAGGGGTACGTGGCTGGAAAAAGTTTGGGAAGCACTGCTCTAGATGAAGACCCAGCTCAACCTCTCGTTTGCATTCCAGAACCAAGGCAGCACCCTCCTGTAAAGCAGCAACCAGCTACATCTGATGGTTTGCATGCACAAAACCCTTCAGTACCCATTACTGCTAGTTCTAGTCACCCTGTTAGCACTAGAACACATGTGTATAAGCTTGAGGGTCCTTCTTTCCCAGACCTTACCAGAGAAGATGAAATCCAGTATAGGCTGTTACGAATGGCCCTTACTAACCTGCTTGACCCTCATGAGACAGAGCACTTTAAATATCATGTCCTCCTCGATCATCTGAAAGTAGACCAAGCTAAACGGTTAGCTATTTCCTTTTCCTATGCTCCTGACCCATACACTCAAGCCATCAAAGCTCTTGATGAGCGTTATGGGCAACCAAGACAGCTAGCATTGAAAGAGCTACGGAATATACTGGAGCTTCCTCCTATCAGAGCAGGTGATGGTCGGACTCTGGATAACTTTGCTCTTCGTGTGCAAGCTTTAGTTGGTTTGCTTAGCACTATGGGTGATCAAGGACGGACAGAACTAAATTGTGGCTCCCATGTCGATCGCCTACTTGAAAAGTTGCCCGCAGAGCATTCCAGTCGCTTCAAACGGCACATTTACAGGGAACAAGGAGATATGACGTATGACTTACCTTTGTTCTCATCCTGGTTGCAAATGGAATGCAAGTGTCAATCAAGAAAGGACAGTCCTGTTTCATCCTTTAACCAGCCACGACCTGCCCATAAGTACACCTCTCCACTCACAACAATATTACATGGGACAAATGCATCCGATCCTGCACAACCCATCATAATGACTAAGGCTAGATGTGCATATTGCTGCTCACCTGAACACCACATTAGCAAGTGCCCTGAGTTCATTAACAAGACAAAGGATGAGAAAATAAACTGGATAAAAGCAAACAAACGGTGTTGGCGTTGTGCTAGGACTCATCAGGCCGCAAAGTGTGATCTGAGGAAAGCATGTGCCACCTGTATGGAAAGACATCTACAGATCCTATGTGAGGTGAATCAGAGACCTAGAACTGAAACTAATCCTGTAGTGAGGACACTGTACTTTGATAGACCTAGCGATCGCCCTAGTGTACTATTAAAGGTTGTGAAAGTGCTCCTGCGTAATGGCAAAAGAACCCTGGAAACATATGCAATACTTGACGATGGCTCCCAACGTACCATGCTTCTGACATCTGCAGCTAAGCATCTCCACCTAACCGGGAAAGCTGAAAAATTATCACTCAGAACTGTCCATCAAGAAGTTGAAACCATTCAAGGTTCTTGTGTAAGTTTCCAGATTTCTCCCATCGCACATCCAGAGAAAACTTACACAATTAATAATGCCTTCGCTACAAGTCGCTTAGCACTTTCAGACCACACCTACCCTGTATCCTCTCTTCAACGGAGACAACGGAGAACAAGCATCTTCAAGGTATCCCATTAACCTTCATTAACAAAGCAGCTCCACTACTGCTCATAGGCTCTGATCATACCCACCTTATTACGCCTATTGCACCAGTTAGACATGGACCATTCGGATCTCCTGCAGCAGTCAAAACCTGCTTAGGATGGACACTCCAAGGTCCAATCACAGACTTCCAACCCCAGAGCAGTTCCACACATGCCCAATGTTTATTCACATCTTCCAGTTCAGGTTCAGGAGAACCGCTCCAGCACATCCTTGTGTCCGCTGATGGCTCTGAATTCATTCAGCCACCTCATACTCTACCATCAGCAGTACCTACGTCGTCACTGGCAGTGCCACTATCACCAGTTCCACCGCCTGTGGCTGCCATCCCGCCAGTGGTCAGGGCGCTGCCTGCTCCTGCATCACCTGGTCCTGCCTCTGCCAAGCCCCGTACATTGCCCCCAGCACCTGCAAAACTGCCCAACGGTCTGCAGGTCTGGGCCTGCCGCTGCATCCCAGGTGGTTGGCATTTGGACCTGCTTTGCCGCCACCGCTGGCTACATGGTCGGCCCCCTGAACTGTCTAGCCTGCATTGTCGACCTCTAGGTCGACCCCCTGGACCTATAGTAGACCTGTAGCATGTCTGATTCCTCTGCCCCCGCTTTGTGAAAAGGAGCATCTCTGATCCTTTGAACATATTTCTCAGTAGAAATATGGGGGCGGCTGTTGTAAAGGCTCACCTTCTAGCACATTCACTTCACCAGATGCACCTTGTTTCTTTTCCTCACCTTTGATTGGGTGTGGTGCTTGGCCTTAATTGCACTCACCTCAATTCAATTCAATTCAATTCAATTTTATTTATATAGCGCCAAATCACAACAAAAGTCGCCTCAAGGTGCTTCATTCACCTGTCACACATTATATGTCACACAGTATATAAGGACTGCACTCACCTACCCCTCACTCTTTCTTCACTCCCACATGGGGCGGCAGCTGAGGTGAGTTTCTCTTTGAGTCTCCTGAGTTCATGTATCATTTTGAGTTACTTAAATCGTACTTTATGTCCTTTTTAGAGAGAGCAGTCCATGTGTGTCTTTCTTTCCTTTACCTGTTATACAATAAAACGACAAAACCTGCAAATGATGACTGCTTATTCTCATTCTAATCCGATGAGCCCATGATGATGACTACTGAAACCCTGAACCTTCCTTCCTCCAAAACAGGTATAGTAATCATCCACAACTATTTTCAGTTGCAGATGATAAAGGATTCAGAAAGTTTATTCATGCAGGTCCATATGACAGAGAATGTGCATCTTCTTTATGTTTTCATATTATAATTTATATTTAATTGTGTTGTGGTTTGCAGTGTTTTGTGTTGTTTCACTTTAAATTTGTTTAAAAGGAAAAAGCTGAAAGTTTAAATAATTAAAAGTTGAAATGTGAATAGTTGGTTTTTGTATTATATGATTTATTTATTACATTTTATATTTACAGTGGCCCGGTGGACTGGTGCCAGCTGAACTACCTCCACATCAACACCAGAAAAACCAAGGAGCTGGTCGTAAACTTATGCAGGAACAAACATCCTCCACTGCAACCACTGAACATCCAAGGTATGGACATTGAGACTGTGGACAGCTACAGGTACCTTTGTGTTCATCTGAACAATAAATTGCACTGGACTGTTAATTCAGACGCCCTCTACAGGAAAGGGCAGAGCAGGCTGTACCTGCTGCAGAGACTCAGGTCTTTTGGAGTGGAGGGCCCACTCCTGAAGACCTTCTATGACTCTGTGGTGGCCTCGGCCATCTTTTATGGTGTGGTCTGCTGGGGACAGGAAGAGACTGAACAGGCTGATCTGCAGGGCCAGCTCTGTTCTAGGATGCCCTCTGGACCCAGTGGAGGTGGTGAGTGACAGGAGAACGGTGGCTAAGCTGTCATCCCTGTTGGACAACATCTCCCACCCCATGCAGGAGACTCTGACAGCACTGAGCAGCTCCATCAGTGGCTGCAGCACCCACGGTGTGGGACGGAGAGATTTCGCAGGTCTTTCCTCCCCACTGCTGTCAGGTCATACAGGTCAACATGGTCATACATGCACACAGACACACACAAACACCCCATACACAATTGTAACTCTCCCACTGATGCGCAGAAGGAGATAATAATCAAGGAGAGCAATCTCCGGCTTGAGTGAACGCGCCTGCTGGCTACCGCCGCGCCTGGCTACCGCCGCGCCTGGCTACCGCCGCGCCTGGCTACCGCCGCGCCTGGCTACCGCCGCGCCTGGCTACCGCCGCGCCTGGCTACCGCTACTCACCAGTACATTTTCATTTTCGATTATTTGGCTTCAGACTTGAATGAACAGGAACATTCACACTCAGGACCAGATCGATCTCTGCCAGGGATTGATTTGCAACGCTTGTCCTCAACATCTGCTATTTCAGCTGAATGTGCTCTGACGTCTTCTTCTCAGTGAGCTGCACTAGCTTAACTGTTTGAGCTATTTTAGCCTACCTGTTTGTTGCTCCGGCCAGCTCCTTTTCCTCCACATAATTCAACATGTGGGCCAAGATGTTCTTGAGCTGGTCCACACTATTTTGGATTCTCCTGACGCTCGTCTACCATCCTCACTTTCCAGCCTCGCCGGAGATACATCCATCGCGGGTCCCGCATGGAACTAAATCGTTCTGGTCTGCTACTCGCCGCCCTCGCAGGAACCCTGATCGGGCTGTCAACCATCGATCTCTAGCCCACCTGCCCAGGGCGCCCACCACGATTAGCAAAAAAGAAAATACTCCACTCAACTTCGGTCTTCTAAACATTCGTTCATTGACAAGTAAGGGACCTCTCATCCAAGGCCTCCTATCTGACCGTAAGTTTGACTTTTTCTGCTTAACTGAAACCTGGCAACAACCTGATGACTTTTCTCAGCTAAACAAATCTACTCCTCTGGGGTTTGTTTACTTTTCTAAACCCCGCTGCTCAGGTCGTGGGGGTGGTCTCGCGATCTTCTTTCGCCAGCACTTGAAAGTCCTGCCAGTTAACGTTGATACCTTTAGTTCTCTAGAGGTCCTTGCATGTGAGCTGACTGGACCCATTCCCACCATCATAGCTACTGTATACCACCCCCCCCCCCAAACCTAACCCTGTCTTCCTCAGTGACTTTGCTAATCTACTAACCCATCCTTCATCTCTCTCCCCAAATGTGATCTTGGTGGGAGATTTCAACATTCACATGGACAATAATGACCTTCTGCTCACCAGAGACTTTTCCTCCTGTCTCGAAGGCTCTGAATTTCAACAATTTATCGACTTTCCCACTCACTCTAAAGGACACACCCTGGACTTGGTCTGCTGTTCTGGTCTCACTCCCTTGAATCTTTCTGCTACTGAAATCCCCACAACTGACCACTTCCTCCTTTCATTTAACCTCACTCTCTGCTGCTCTTCTACCAAGCCAACCCGTCTCATCTCATTCCGCAACATCAAGAACATTGATATGGACATTCTCACTACCAGTTTGGACAATGTTCAGATTCCAATGTTCAGCGTCTTTCTTTTTGCAAGTGTTTTCTGAAGTTGCAGTCCGTTTGGCCTCTCAGGGCCACTGTAGTAATGGCTTCATGAATTTTATTTTACAAATAAACCTCACAAATGTACATTATGTACTGTTACAGGGTGGCCCTTAGTGGCTGGAAACACAGTGAGATGGACCGAGGCAAGAGTAGTGGAACAAATTATTTATTTGCTATACAGCTCTCCTTACAACAATTAACTTGTCGAGCTTCTTCACAGCACAAAAAATCCCCCTCTAATGACAACTGGCAGCCTTAAATATGTTCAGCTGTCACAGACTAAACCATTATTCCACTCTCAGGTAAATTCTTAAATCCCAACCTTCCACCACAGTATACAATATATCAATAAGAATAAATAAATACAGAAATACATTTTCACATTAATAAATATTTCACACTTAATGTTACACCAAACCCAATATTATAAAAACCCAGAAACCCAAGCACAAAGATTCACCACACTCTCTTTACCAATGGTCTCTCCCGGAACCTTTAAATGGTGTCTGGACCCCCGGGGAAGCATTTGCCCAAACACCTTGAAGAGGACACAGGCAAGAAAGGTGAGTCATCATTAACTTACAAACACTTATTTGCACCACTTTTATCCCTAGATTTCACACACATTTGCATTAGTTTTCCTTATTGGTAAACCTTAATCACAATCTCAATCACCATTCTTCTCTCCTGACAGACAACCACCACATTCCTTGATGAGGAGCAGCTGTGCAGGATCTGAAATAAGGCTACCAACTGATTTTAAAATTCCCAATAAATAGTCAATAAATATTTAAACTGCTTGTGTGCAAATCCATGCTTAAAGTGCCATGCTAAATAAAGTGCTTGATAAGGTGCTTTTAATAAAGTGAAAGGTGTGCTCCGAAGTGCTATACATATAATATAAATAAATGCAGTAAGGGAGTCCTCTTCCTTACATGTACAGCTACTGTAATCCATCAGCCAATGTTGATAATTAAAGAAAAGATAAGATATGATTGTTCACAGCAGAAAGTACAAGAGCAGTAAAAAATTAAGAGAAGAGAAAAACAACGCGGTATACAACATGCCACATTAGCACTGTTTTCTATTCTTTTAAGTGCTCAATAACTATCATTCACACTCCGATGGATGCATCGGAGAGCAACTTGGGCCCCAAAGACATTTGGCATGCAGACTAGAGAGCCAGGGATCAAACCACCGACCTTGCGATCACTAGACGACCTGCTCTACCTCCTGAGCTACAGCCACCCCCACCGCTTTATTTGCATGTGAAGATGCTCCCCAGAGCTTAATTGAGGCAACAACAAACTTCTGAAGTGCCACAGAATTTCAGTGAGGCCTTCCTTAGGAATGTGTTTGTTTTGCTTCTTCCTCCAGCTTCAATAATACAGGCAATTGCTCAAGAGATGCAAAATGTGCACGAGTTGGGTCAGGATTATGCTTTAGGTAAACTACAGTCACTTTTAAAAAATGATTTGTGCCTAAGAGATGATGCTATTGCTAAAATCTGTGATTGTATCAAGTCCACTGAGAACAACATACTTAAGCCTAAAGAATTAACGTCAGGAAATGTTGGAAATTTGACGCCAAGGATTTCCTTCTACATACCAAAGAAACAAACACAGCAGCTTATTAAAATCAGAATTATGGACGAATTCAGTGTCACAGCAGTCTGGTGAAACTGACTCGGATGCTTTTGGAGACATACGTAATGGAAAAGTCTGACAAGTTTTTCATTGAAAATCCAGGATGCCTGAAGCTAATTCTGTCCCAGGATGTATTTGAAATTGTTAATCCTCTTGGCTTTGCTAAGAAAAAACACAAAGTGGTTGGAGTCTGTCTGTCTGTGGCAAATCTGCCTGCTCATGTGTGGTCCAGTACTGATCACATGTCTCTTATCTTCCTATGTGGAGAGAATGACCTTAATAAAAATTTGGAAGAACAAAGGTTTTCTCAAAAATTTTTATTATTAACCTTTATTTAACCAGGAAAAGTCCCATTGAGATTAAAAACCTCTTTTTCAAGGGAGTCCTGGCCAAGAGGCGACAACACGTTGAAATTACAAATGTTAGAAGATTTAAGAGATTTGGAGGAAAGTGGTATCATTTCTGGTGATGAAACAGTCAAAGCAGCTTTGTCTTGTATTTCTGGGGATAATTTGGTTTCACACAACGTTGGTGGGTTTACTGAGAACTTCAGTCGCGCTGAATACAGATACTATGAAATCACACAAAGTGAGTTTCAGAGTTATGATGTAAATGCATGTGATCTGCAGCGCACATCTGAAAGCTACAATTCTGTTGTGGACAATCTACAAACTGAAGGCAGTCAAGAAATCAAAGGGATAAACTCTGTTTTTAATACTTTGAAATCTTTTCTTGTTTGCCAACCTGGTTTAGGCCACGACATGTTTGAGGGTGTCTTAGCCTACGACATTGCAGTGTACCTGAAGTATTTCATTAAGGAAAAGAAGCGAGTTACATGTGCACTTTTGAACTGACGCATTAAACAGTTCAAGTACAAAGGAGCTGGTGCGCTAACAAAGCCGTGTGCTGTCAACCCATTTTTAACCAAGCTTTCAGGTCAAGCCATTCAGAACTGGAGTTTGTTAAGGTTGCTGCATGTTATAAATGGTGATAAAGTCCAAAACCCAAAGGATGACGTACGAAAGTTAATGCTCCAGCTTAAAGACAGTTGAAATGATTCGTGTACAAAAGATCTCACTGTCACAGGTAGCTTATCTTGACCTTATAATCCAAGAATATTGAGATTCAAGAAAGTGTTTGTTTCCAGAGTCTACTAAAACCCAAACACAATTTCTTGAGCCACTATCCTGCACTTATTTGTAAATTTGGCCCCTTGATTAGGTGAGCTATGCATTTTAAAAGTAAACATAGTTACTTCAAAAGATGTGCCAGGAATCTGAAAAACTTTAAAATCATGTGCCAAACGTTATCGAAAGCCATCAAATGATGTAGTTGTGTATTTTGTGGATATACACAAAGCTGAGTATCTTTCTGAATACCACTCGGTGACAAAGGATAGTACAAGGTTGCAATGTCTCAACTAGAGATGGACCGATTCAATATTGCGTATCGGTATCGGTCCGATACTGACGTAAATTACTGGATCGGATATCAGAGAGAAATAAAAAAAAATGTAATCCGGTCCATAAATATCACAAGAGCACCTCAGCATCTGGGGCTCTCCTCAGCTCTTCCCAGGAGGGTGGCACGGATGCCCCTCCGGTGGTCCTCCTTGGGCTCTCGCCCTCTGGGGCCTCTGGATGTCTGGAGCCTGGATCTCCTCCATGCCTGCTTCATGCCCTGGGGGGCGGGGCTATGGCTCTCTACATCCTCTAGCAGACCGTTACATGGGGAAACCATTTGAATACAAGCGCGCTGATCCACACAGGTGTGCACACGGGTGTTCACTGTTCATAGACATAAACTACACCTTTATTGGTGCTATTTCCAAGCACATTGTGCGCTGTCGGTCCTGCTTGCTACACAACAACATTCAATATTTAGTATTTACTGCTGTTTACACTCAGCTAGATTAACGTGATGGTGTTGTGTTTAGTATGTTGCTCTGTTGTTTTTGCTTGTTTTCTCTTCTTTCTCTTTTTAAGTGCCCTTTCTCACTGTCCCTCTTCCCTTCTGTTTTTCTTTTCCTTCATATTTCTCTCTCCCTTTCCTATCCCTCACTCATGTCTGTCCCGTCTGTAACAACTGAAAATAAAATTAAATAAATAATAACAACAAAGGTCGATCAAATGGACCAATAAGCAAGGCCTTGATGATCCATTTGGCAAAGTAAATCCATTGGGTCTCCTTGTTGGTCTTCAGACAACAATTCTGACGGCTAAAGAACCAAATGGGACAGGCACAAAGGAAAAAAAAAAAGAGTACCTCAGAAACTTGCAGAGGTGGGACCAAGTCATTGTTTTGCAAGTCTCAAGTAAGTCTCAAGTCTTTATCCTCAAGTCTCAAGTCAAGTCTCAAGTAATGTCAGGCAAGTCAGAGTCGAGTCTCAAGTCACTGGTGTAAAAGTCCAAGTAAAGTCACAAGTCTGAAACTTTGAATTTCAAGTCCTTTCGAGTCTTTAAAAAAAACAACGAAAAAAGCACGTTGCAGTTATATGCTAAATGTAAATATTAGACCATGTAATTTTAAAATCTGTGTTTTTCTCAACACATGACAAAATAGTGAACTTAGAAAATATACACAAATTGTGAAATTGCACCTCTTTAAAATGCAGCTCAATTAAACCTAGCTCCAAGAATAATTTTCACCGACAGTTCTGAGATAAGCTGCATGTTATTCTTGGATGCGGTTGTAGGACCGGCTTTAAAATCGCATGACAAAAATATCATACACATTAAAAAAACTGCATCACCAACGTAGCCTGGAAAACATTTGCTAGTTAGATGAAGTCAGCTATCTCATCGTAGCATATTTATATGCATATTTATAATCATACGGTTCTTGGAGTGAGTGCATACACTCATGAAGTTTAGTAACTTCAGGTCACTGCAACAAGCCCAGGTACAGTTTACCGACGGATGGGTGCAGGACCTTGAAATGCACCGTGTAGAAAGTACAGACCATCGTACGTATCATAAGTTTACCAGTCTCACAAATCGTCTTCATAAATACACATTCGTTAACAGTTTATTAATAGGACCTTTGAGCTCAACGGTAATTAATTAGTAGTGGAAATAATTTCTGGTTCATCACAGAAATGTAGCAGTGACAATAATACTGTATGCTGTAATCGTACTGGGCAATTAGTGATACAAAAAACCTGTTTTATCCTGTGAATAAAAGTATATGTTTTTGTCAATGTACCATAATAACAGAAGCGAAACGCAATATTGTGTCAGGACAATTCACTATTTATGCACAATAAACAAAGGAGCATAGCGCGACAATTTCTGTTCAGCGCCAGACTTGCTTGTAACCTATATCACCAATTATGTTAAGAAAAATGACGCATTAACTACTACAAAACTCTGACCTTTGTGGAAATGCTTGGAGCAGACTAACCTGTGAGCTGGAGTGTTCTGGGACGTTATATTTGGTCTTTGAATGGCTGCAATCCAGTCGCCTGTTTGTTACTTCGGAAACATGGCTCGAACAATTTCTCTTCAACGACGTAATCCGATAACAACCGATCTCTTTACCCGTCGGCTTCCCGTGGCTGTCATGCGACCGGCTATTGCAGTTAATAATACAACAGCTTCTTGACATTTTTGTGTTTCTTTTTATCGCTGTATAACTGATTTTAATTGAAAGCCTGCGTGCGCTAGTACCGCTTGCCACGCGTTCCCAGAATCCTTTGCGGTTTTACCCCTGAATGACGTCACATTTTCAATCTCTATATAATATGCATGTTAAATTTTATATTTGGGGTAAAATATCAAGTCTTTTCAAGTAAACCGGTTCAAGTCCAATTCAAGTCCCAGGTCATTGGTGTAAAAGTCCAAGTCAAGTCACAAGTCTTAGAACATTTTTTCAAGTCAAGTCTAAAGTCATAAAATTAATGACTCGAGTCTGACTCGAGTCCAAGTCATGTGACTCGAGTCCACACCTCTGGAAACTTGTGACATGGCATAACTCAGCTCATAACCTTAGCACAGGGGTGCCCAATCCCGGTCCTCGAGAGCTACCGTCCTGCAGCTTTTAGATGCATCCTTGTTCCCACACACCCGAATCAAATGAATGGCTTGTTATCAGGCCTTTGCCAAACACGATGGCATGCTGAAGAGGTAATCAAACCATTTGATTCAGCTGTGTTGGAGTAGGGATGCATCTAAAAGCTGCAGGATAGTAGCTCTCGAGGACTGGGATTGGGCAGCCCTGCCTTAGCACGTCGGAGCAGTATGCATCACGTGAAAGAGCGGCTGTGGAGTGCAAGACCTCTCGGGGGTCTGGTTGAGCATTTGGAGCCAAACCGGCATTTCATCTCCGTGAAAGTGATCCCAGAGAGAAGTAAAGCAAGTGTGTAAGTCCATCTCTGAATGTTTGTAAAGCATTCCTGCGTTAAGCTTAACAAACGATATATGGAGCGACTGCCTCTCTCTCTCCCTCTCCTGCTGCTACTTCAATCGCGAAACTGATCAATGATCAGCTGATCGGCTTTTCTGTCGCAACTCTGTCTCTCTTGTTTTTTTATCGCCCACTTTGCACCAGAAAGAGGAAACAACAGCAGCAGGTTTAAGCTTGACAAGCTGTTGTTAGAATTTATTTAATATTACTTTCTACACCAGGATCTTTTTCTACAGCTGACGGCTGTAACTGTGCAGGGGCGGATCTAGCAAACTTTAGCCAGGGGGGCCGATAGGGCATTAACAGGGGAAAGGGGGCACAGAGACATACTTTTCTTTCTTATTCTCATTTAAAATGTCGAGCTTTTAATAAAAAATTATCTGAATCTTACACCCAAAGTTTTAATCTGATGTAACTAACGGTACAACACAAAGAAATCACAAAAGACCATGAACTCAAAATGATGGGTCACTGACCCAGGACCCTGATATACTGTTTTCCTGGCTGCTAAGAATAATCACCCGGGGGAGAGCTAACAGGGCCTACGCTACCTTCAGCTGCACCAGCTACAGAGGCCTGGCTAGCTACAGTTTTGTTGAAGGTGCGAAGCCAACTCTCAAATTCAGTGATCCTAGCCCAAACTGCAAACAGGCTACATTCATTACAAGTATCATTACTGCTAGAGGAGGCTGAGGAGTAACTAAACATCTGACACACTGAGCAGGAAACTGCAGGAGGGACAGGTGAAGAGGCCGCACCTCTAGCAAGTCAGCTTTGAGGTAAGCTAGCAAATCACAAAAGAAACAGTGAGTGAATACTGTGAATGTAACAGAGAGTGTACTTTGGATAAAGCACGTGAAAATGACACTATGAAATAACACACTGTCTATTATTTCGTTTTTAATTAAATTGACTACGCAGATAAGCTACACAAAAGCACCACTGTGTGTTGGAACAGGAACAGAAAGGGATACTCTACCGCAGTGAGAGTCAACACCAAGCGCGAGCCTCATTACATGGCAAAATATAATGGCACAAAAGGAGGGTGTGTGTGATGTTTGGTGATGCATGTTGTACCTTCATCCCTGACAATACTGCTGCTAATAGTTCTTTTACATAAACAGTCAGTAAATTAGAAACATTGGCTGATGGATTTAAATATAACATTTGATAAAGATGTCTCACATAAATGAACAACTTATTTAAATAAAGTTTTAAAGCTCTCTTTATGCAGTAGAACAACTAATGCTAATGTACTATGTGCTAACTAATGCTTTGTACAACGAGTGTGAAGACGGGAAAAGAACTGACTGTAAGCTTTGCTCAAGACCATGACAAACTTCATTATCAAGCTGGTGTCATGATGGTGAGAATTTCACTCCCAGCCACTGAGTTGAGGAAGGAATCTTGTCTTTTTCTCAATGCTGGTACAAACCCCATTATTATTATTATTATTGATCACTTTGCAAAGTTTTTAACGTTCGTTCAATAAATCTCAGAAAATCAGTTTGGTTTCGATTCTCAAATAATTTTTCCACAACAGCCAACATGAGCGTTGAAGTCCTGTTCTTAAGCGTGCTGTACCTGCTCGATGTTATCGTGCTTTTGGCTCAGATACCGCCGAGCGGTTCTCCATATTGTTTGACCAATTTATTTCTTATCCTCCTGAGTTGTCCATCTCAGATGGATTAGTTTCTTGTTAAGATTCTGCTTGTAAATCTGTCGCTCCTTTTATATTCAGACGATGCAAGCCAAAGGCTAGTCCTTGGCTAACTGATTTTACCAGAGTCGCTAGAAAAGAATGTAGAAGATGTGAAAGACGGTGGAAAAAAGATAGGCTGTGTGTCTCTATGGAAGCTCTTAAGACTAGCTGGAAAGTCTATCAGGGAGCAGTAAAGGCTGCCAAGCACTCCTATTTTTCTCAACTTATTGCTGCCAGCTCGCATAACCCTCGTGTTCTATATAACTCTATAAATTCTGTACTTAATCCAGAAGGCTATATTCTTTTGCACTCTTCTGCGGTTATGTGCAATAAGTTTCTTAATTATTTTGTGGATAAGGTTGCTAGTTTGAGACCTCCGACTCTACCTATTGCTGACCCAGCCATGCATGGTTCTTGCTCAAGTCTGTTCTCTGCTTTTCTACCAATTGTTTTATCTGATTTAGAGAAACTTGTGTTGAATGCTAAACCGTGTGGCTCTCCAAAGGATGTTGTTCCTCCCCGTTTTCTTAAAAAGGTATTTCCTGTCATTGGAACACACATTCTGAACATCATTAATACTAGTCTTTTGTCTGGTCAAGTACCTAGGGAATTTAAGCAGTCATACATCCTTTACTTAAGAAACCAGGCTTAGACAGTTCAGTCATATCAAATTTTAGACCCATCTCTAAGCTTCCCTTTCTTAGTAAGATTCTGGAAAGGGTTGTTTATACTCAGTCGATGGACTACTTGAATGACTCTAAATTGTCAGAAATCTTTCAGTCCGGCTTTAAGCCATTCCACAGCACGGAGACAGCCCTCGTAAAAGTTATGAATGACATCCTGATAGCGACAGACCGTGGTAAATATGCAGTGCTGGTCTTGTTGGACATGACCGCTGCATTTGACACAGTGGATCACGATTTGCCGATCGCAGCACTGTGTGGGAATTTCTGGTTCGGCACTTTTGTGGTTAAAGTCCTATCTCTTAAATAGAACATTTTGTGTTAAGTTGGGGTCGGCTTCATCCTCTGAACAGAAGGACACGCATTCTGAGGGAAAGGGGTTACCCGCACACGCAGGGTGGATCTATGAGAAAAAGAAAAACGAAACTTTAGGGGGAGATGCCAAACCACCGATAAGAAACAGCAATAAACATGGGGAGAGTTGGAGAGCTCACTTGTCACACTCGGGCGAGGGTTAGGGTTAGGGTTAGCCCGAGCCCTGTACAGGCTCGGGCGAGGATTCTCGGGATGTGGGAGAAACGCTGTGATTGATCTCCGTAGTGATCCCGGAAATGCGGCTTCACAAACAGCTGACAGGTAAGCGGGTGATGGATCCGGCTGAGGATACAGGACAACAGGTAAGCGAACAAAATCCCAGACATATGTAACGTGCGGTGGAGATGAAGCCAGCCGCGGAGGTGTGCAGGTGGATAGCGAATGAGCAACAGCTTCTGACTTTCCAAAAAGTACTCATTTATTTACAATATCAAAAATAAGTGCTACCTCTACCACACATTACTGAAGAGCACACTAGTCCGCGTACACACGGGAGCATCCATTACAGGAGGAGTGCGAAGAAGAACAAAAAAGGGGGTGACACCAGTCGTGAGACAGGAGGCGCCGCCATGTGGTGATACACTGCATTACGATAGCAACTGTTACACATAGGTTGGCCGTAATGCACACCGCGGAGAATTAACAAACACGTTACCACTCGAGGAGGTGGCAATACTCCGACACCAGACGTCAGTCGCGCTGCTCCTGAGTAACGCTTCATCAAATGACGTCTGATGCACCGCCGGTGTGTCAGCATCCTGTGACACACCACCCCGCCTACCTGTGCTGAAAACAGAAGCAGACCCCGTGACACCACACCAGAGAAACACCACCAACTCCTAATAGTTATTACGTGAGTTATCATAACATAAAATACAATATCATTGTATTGAAGCAATCAAGTGATGAATAACTGTTTTCCAGTACGATGTTTTGCAATGTTGTTGGTTTTTTGTTGCATTGTTGATTTGTTTTTCACCGAAGCAGCTAATAAAGCACGATGGATTTTTACAATTTTGCCTCTTTCTTGTAAGATTCTATAATAGAATTAAATAATAATGCCAGTTATAAATAAAGACAATAAATTGAGTAAATTATGAAACACTTATTTTATTTCTATTAGATCTGAAAATGTTGTGTAACACTACAACCTGAAAGGACAAATAGATGCGTTGGCCTGTAACAACAGCTGTGAGATGGAATCGTCCAAATCACCAAAGTAAACTGGACCTGGGCTTGTTGCAGGATCTGAAGTTACTAAACATGTTGTGAGTGTGTGCACTCTCACTTAGGACCATATAATAATAAATATGTGCGTGATGAAAGTTGGGCAGCACGCTAACGTCCTTACTCCACTCTGTATGCTCGTGTGGGTCTGACCCTTTCACTCCTTTGATTTGTTCCTCGTACTTTCTTTTGCCTCTTCGTCACGTCTGTCTTCGTACGCAGCTGCCGTGTTCTCCGTCGTTTTGTACAGAACTGTTTTTGGGACAAATAAAATGCAAGTAGGGATTAAAACCGCAGAATTAATGATTACCGGTGCTGGAAATGCAGTGTTTTGATTTTGTTGCCACTCATACCCACAATGCAATGTGCAAAAGTCACGGGGTCTGTGAGTCTCTATTGTCTTCAGACACCGTGAAAACTGAAGAAACATAAGGTTTACAACATAAATGTATTTGATCTTATCAGAGTCTCATGTTTTGAGCAAGCAGAACAGAAAAAATGCAAAATAATGGATATTACTGAAAATGTCCTCTTGTTACCAATGTAGAACGTGTATGCAACCTTACGATATACATGAAAACCATGCTGTGTGCGCCTCTTGGACCACACGCAGAATAACATTCATGTTGTGCTGTAGCCCCATCTGTAGCTTCTGACCCACAATGCCATGGTTGTGCTCTCAACCAAACTCTGCTCATGTGACCATTACAAACTCTACCTAATACAAACTCTACAGCACTTTACATCTGTAACAAACCATTATTTTGTAACCACATATTTTAGCCAAGGTTTTTTAATCAATGCTACACTTTTATCATCTTATCCAATACATGTTTAATTCTTTCCAACAAATAAATGAACTAAATTAAGCATGAATCTATCACAGAAACATGTGAAATAAACAACTTTATTTTAACTGTCTCAGGGACAGTTACATCGTGGAAACATCTGAGCACAACAGAGAGCGTCTCCAGATATTCTGACGATGTCAGAAAATAAATGAGTATGTCATCCAAGTAAGCTTCACAGTTTTTCACTTGAAACAAAACCTTTTGCAGTAAACGTTGAAATGGTGCAGGTGCATTTTGCAACTTGAAAGGCATAACCGTGTATTGGAAGAAATGATCCGGAATTACAAAAGCAGAGATTTCAGAAGCGTTAACGTGTTAACAGAACTTGCCAATACCCTTTAAAAGGTCATCATCATCATCATCATCATCATCAACTTTATTTATAAAGCACTTTAAAACAACCACAGCTGACACAAAGTGCTGTACATTGGAACTGTAAAATAAAATTACATGAGATATAAATAAAAACAAATAAAAGAAGAGTGAAATCATTAATTAAATAACTACTGCATTAAAAAAGAAACTAAGTCTCACTGAGGTTAAAAGCCAAGGAATAAAAGTGGGTTTTAAGACGTGATTTAAAAGTGGACAGTGAAGGGGCCTCTCTAACATGCATGGGCAAATTATTCCATAACTTTGGAGCCACAATAGAGAAGGCCCTGTCCCCTCTGAGCTTCCTCCTGGATCTCGGTACCTCCAGGAGCAGCTGGTCAGCTGACCTGAGAGACCGACAGGGTATGTGGGGATGAAGAAGCTCAGAGAGGTAAGGCGGGGCAAGACTGTGTAGACATTTAAAAACAAACATAAGAATTTTAAAATTAACTCTAAAAGACACAGGCAGCCAGTGCAGAGAGGCCAGCACGGGGGTTATATGCTCTCTTTTTCGAGTTCCTGTTAGGAGTCGTGCAGCCGCATTTTGAACCAGCTGCAGACGTGAGAGCAATAACTGACTGACCCCCACATAAAGTGAGTTACAGTAGTCCAGGCGGGAAGAAATAAAAGCATGGATCACTGTTTCAAGGTGCTGCCTCGAAAGAAAAGATTTTAGTCTTGCCAGTCGCCTTAAATGATAAAAACTGGACTTCACCACTGCTCTGATTTGGTTGTCCAATTTAAAATCACTGTCCAACTTAAAACCAAGGTCAGTAACAACAGATTTAAAATAGACTTCCAGGGATCCTAAAACAACAGAGGAGGACTCACAGGGACCACTGGGTCCAAACACCAACACTTCTGTTTTCTTTTTATTAAAATTTAAAACGTTTCGAGCCAACCAAGCTTTAATGTCATCTAGACATGTCAAGAGAGGTTTTATGGAGATGGCATCCTTGCGTTTTAGTGTCAAATAAATTTGGCAGTCATCGGCATAACAGTGAAATGAGATCCCATGCCTTCTAAGGATGGAACCCAGAGGCAGTAGATACAGAGAAAAGAGCAGTGGCCCTAAAATTGAGCCCTGTGGGACACCACATGACAGAGGAGCAGAAGACGATTCGTAACCGAGAAGGCTGACAGAGAAAGTTCTATCTGACAAATAAGACCTAAACCAATTGAGTGCAGTGCCACCAATACCCACTACATCATGTAATCGAGAAGTTAGAATATTGTGGTCTACTGTGTCAAAGGCAGCAGTTGGGTCAAGCAAGACAAGAACAACATGGTTACCAGAATCACATGCCAGAAGGATGTCATTAAAAACCCTTAGTAATGCAGATTCTGTGCTGTGAAGGGTTTTAAAACCTGATTGAAAAACCTCAAAGATGCCATTACCATCTAGAAAATCTTTCAGTTGACTAAAAACAATTTTCTCTAAAACCTTGGAGACTAAAGGCAGCTTGGAAATAGGCCTATAGTTCGCTAAAACTGTGTGATCAAGGCCAGGTTTCTTAAGCAGTGGCTGTACTACTGCATGTTTGAAATTTGCAGGAACCATACCAGAAGGCAGACTGCTGTTAATAATGTCAAGGACATGTATACTAGGAAAAATTTCTTTAAAGAATTGTGGAGGGACAGGATCCCGTGGGGAACCTGTGGGCTTAATATGGCGAACCACATCCTCTAAAGAGGAGAGCGTCACAAGCTCAAACTGAGTGAAAACAGCAGCGCAAGGGACAGAGACAGAGGGGTCAGAGTCAGGAGCTGTGATAAGAGCCCTGGTGGTGACAACCTTTTCAATAAAAAAGTTCAGAAAATCATTGCAAATCTCAGGAGAAACTTCCAAACAGACATTCAAAGGAGTATTAAGAACAGTGTCAATGGTCCTAAATAACACACGTGGGTTATGACAGTTGGAAGAAATAATATTTGCAAAATATTCCCTTTTTGCATCTTTAACAGTGTTCTGGTAGCGATGCCAGCAGTCTTTGAGAATTTGAAATGATACATGCAGTTTATCCTTTTTCCACCTCCGTTCTGCTCGACGACATTCCCTCTTAACAGCACGACTGCTCTCATTAAACCAAGGCTCAGGTTTAGCCTTAAGCTGCCTGGTTTTTAAAGGAGCCACAGAGTCCATGATTTTTTGACAGCAAGAATTAAACCAGGAATGTAGGTCTTCTGTGTCAGAGGAAACAAAGTCAGAAGGCCCGCCGAGCTGATTAAAAGCAGCAGAAAACTGCGCAGCAGTGGCGGGGTTAATAACCCGACAGCACCGAGTAGCAGCGCCAGGTTTAACTGCGGTATATGTCAAACCAACGTTGAATAACACAGGCATATGATCTGAGAGTGCACAGTCACAAATCTCCAAGTCAGTGACAGGCAGACCATATGACAGAACAAGGTCCAGTGTGTGTCCGTGCTCATGTGTAGGGCCACGTACGGACTGTACCAGGCTAAAAGAGTCAATAAGGCTTAAAAAGTCCTTTACCAGTGGCTTATCAGGACAGCATACATGTATATTAAAATCTCCAACAATAAGAACACTATCATAGTTGGGCATAATCCCAGCTAAAAAATCAGAAAAGTCGTTTATGAAGTTCTTATTGTATTTCGGGGGGCGATAGATGACAGCGCAGAAAATCGGGTTTGTACGACTCACCTCAAATGAGGTAAGTTCAAAGCTGGAGAACGAAGGCTGTAGAAAACACTGCTTACATTTAAAATCCTTTTTGTAAACAGTCACTGTGCCTCCACCTCTGCCTGACGTCCGTGGCGAGTTAAAATAGCAACAATCCACAGGTAAAAGTTCAGATAGAACACTGGACTCACCAACACTCAGCCACGTCTCAGTCACACACAGAAAATCCAGATCACGGGAACTGAAGAAGTCCCGAAGAATAGAAGTTTTGTTTAAAAGTGATCTGGCGTTCACCAGGCCAATCCTAGCTGGAGCTGGAGTTGGAGCTCGGGGTTCAGGGGGTCCAGAAACCCGCCGCAGCGATCTCAGATTCCGATAATGTTGACAGCGGAGGTTTAGCCGAGGAGCATCATCATCAAAGCCGACCACAGGCACCAAACAGGCATCAACAGGATCCAGAAAACGCCGAGACGCAAACAGCCTTGGCAAGAATCCATGCACTGGTCGGAAAACAGCAGAATAATTCTTTAGGTAAACCTTTAGCTTCACCAGGCGACCGCTTCGTTTACCCCGGCGACGAGGACGCTTTCGCCGGGAAGGTAGCGTGGGAACCCGGTACAGGGAACCCGGGGTTTCCGATGCAAATGGGGGCAGGGGTTGCTGCCCACCAGCTCCAAAGGACACAATATTTTGGACCACAGGTTTGAGGTCCAATAGTGTCTGGCGATCATACCTCAGCAGAGACTTTGTTTCGTGGATGACACAAATTAGAAATAACATAAACAGGAACAAACATGACAGTGACAGACGAGCAGCCACACACACCGGCGCCATCTTGCCTATATCATGCAATTTCCTTATATGCCAGTAGCATATAAGGAAATTAGGTCCAACTTTGTAACAAATTTAGCTGACTCAACACTACGAATCCTCCCCCTCCTTCCTGGAATAAGGTAAGTCCAGAGACCAAGACTTCAACAGAACACCATTTTCAACTAAATACCTTACTGGGTCTTTAGATCCATCCCTCTACAACAGAAGAAAAACAAGACGCCAGTGAAGGATCACTCTGCTGTGGTTTGATCAACGTTTCACGTCTATTCACGTTCAAATTCAAATTTATGTCTGCAGGAATAACTTCAGAAACATCACATCTGATCATTTTTACAGAATTACTGGGTGACACAAAAGAGTCTTTTTCATCAAGTGTAGCCATAAATGATCCAGACAAATCCACAATTTCATCCATTTTATGAGCTTGTGCGCGTGTAATTGTGCATGCAAGAAACACATCTGAAGATAGTGCACCAGTCAACGAAACAAACCAGCATAAGATGAATGGCAAAAACTGTGGATCAACGTCAGCTTTTGATTTTTCCTCAGCATCAACATGCACATTCAGCGGAGAAGCTGCCGGAGAAGCCCACACTGGCAGAGCTTTAGTGGCTTGAGCTTCCTTTCTCTTTAATGCTGGACATGCAGCGTTCAAATGTCCTCACGACAGTAAAAACAGACATGATCATTTGACTTAACAGCAGAGGATGATAAAATTTTTCAGAGAGGTTTTGGTGATTTTTTTTTGTTCAGATGAAATTTCTTGAAAGAGCATTTCAAGAAATTTCATTTCATTGAATTCTTTGAACGAAACACACTTTTATGAGTTAAAACAAACTCATCAGTCAAAAGTGCAGCATTAGTGAGGGAGGACACCTTTTGTTAACATAAATGAGTCACAATGCGTCAAATGCTTTTTGTATGATACGTTTTAACTTTACATAGGATAAGATAAGATAAGACTTTATTGATCCCACAACGGGGAAATTTTTGCGTCACCTCAGCTCAGGTACAGATATATGAAGGAAATACAAAAATACAATTAAGTACAATCAATGAAAAAAAGTAAGATAATACACTACATACAATGGTAGCACACACAGTATGTGATTATGGATATAGTTGGAAATATGGAAGACATAAACTATATAGCTTGGAAGGTCATGGAAGATCCATTATGCATGAAGTGGTGACCGTGGATGTTCACAGTGTCCAGTGACTTATGACATCGTGATTGAGGAGTTAGAGTCTAACTGCTGTTGGGATGAATGATCTGTAAAAGCGCTCCTTCCTGCAGCGAGGGTGTTTTAGTCTCTGACTAAAGGAGCTGCTCAGCCCACTCACAGACTCATGCAGTGGGTGATGTGGGTTGTTCATGATGGATGTCAGCTTTACTAACATCCTCCCCTCACCAACCACCTCCACAGACTCCAGGGGACATCCCAGCACGGAGCTAGACCTCCGCACCAGTTTGTCAATCCTGCTCCTGTCCCTGTCCGTGCATCCACTCCCCCAGCAGGGCACTGCATAGAAAAGGGCAGATGCTACCACAGTGTCATAGAATAACAGAGTCCTGCAGACTCCGAAGGACCTCAGTCTCCTCAGCAGGTGGAGTCGACTCTGGCCCTAGAGGACGTCTGTATTTGTTGTCCAGTCCAGTTTCTTGTTGAGGTGAACACCCAGGTACTTATAAGAGTCCACTATCTCAGTGTCTTTCCCTTGGATGTTCACCGGTGTTGTAGGGGGTGACTTCCTCCTGAAGTCTATGATCATCTCCTTTGTCTTGCCGGCGTTGATTTGGAGTACGTTGGTCTCACACCAGCCAACAAAGTCACTGATGACCCGCCTGTATTCCTGATCATTCCCGTCTGATACGCATCCAATGATGGCTGTATCATCTGAGAACTTCTGTAGATGGCAATCGTCCGAATTATAACAGAAGTCTGAAGTGTGAAGGCTGAACAGAAATGGTGAACCGTGCCCTGTGGTGCCCCCGTGCTGCCCACCAGTGGCCGAAGGTGGTGCAGGATGAGCCTTTCCATGGTCTTCATCAGATGAGAAGTCAAGGCAACAGGCCTGAAGTGGTTGGGCTCCCTGGGGTGTGCGATTTTTGGCACCGGAACCACACAGGAAGTCTTCCACAGTTCAGGAACCCTCTCCAGGCTCAGGCTCAGGTTGAAGATGTACAGGCCCACCTGACAGAGCTGGTCTGCACAGTCCCTGAGCAGTCTGGAGCAGATTCCATCCGGACCTGCTGCCTTCCTTGCCTTCGTCCTCTTGAGCTGATTTCTCACCTGATCAGCTGTGAAGTAGATGTGAGGCTGGGCTGGAGTGGGGGGTGGGGCTCGCTTTGTTGTGGATAGATGTGTGGATAGGGGTGAAGCAGGGTTGTGGTGAGAGGAGAGCTCAGGTGACAATGGCATTGCACCGGGAGGGGGCGGCGGCAAACGGAGGGGGGTTAATGGAACCTGGGGGGTGGGAGAGGTGATCAGTGGGCCATTGTCAAAACTGTTAAAAAACAGATTCAAGACGTTAGCCCACCCCCGGCCAGAAGACTCCGCGGCTCCTCCATTGTCCTGGAAGTGTCCAGAGATTTGTTTCATGTTCCTCCAGACGTCTCTGACGTTTTTCTGTTGGAGTTGGTTTTCCATCTTCCTCCTGAAGCGCTCCTTGCCTTCTTGGATCTTGTATTTAAGATCCTTTTGGACTTTCTTAAGTTGAATGACATGAATAACACCATTTATTAAACAGAACTCTTTTCTCTTGCATCTCAATGAAGGTCAGGTTAGCAGTTTGCTCATGTTGATCACTTTATTTCAGTCAGGGTCACTTTAAATCACTCATACTGCAAACTAAAGCTGCTACGTTTGTCATTTTAAAGCACTTCAAAGTCACTTTAAATCTCAATTGTAAATTTTAGACTGTTACTAAACCATTTTTTCCTTCAAAGTGTATATTTACTCCCCTTACCTCAGTCTCAAAGAGTATATATATTTATTCTTACTCTTCTTATATTTATTGTTGTTCTTTTGCACTGAATGGAACTGGAGCCTCGTCGTCTCCTCTCTCTAATTACTGAACTGTATATAGCAGAGATGACAATAAAGTTTACTTTGAATTTTAACGTGACTTTGAGCTGAGAAATTTGTGCTTGGTGGTGTTGATGAAACTGCAGGTGAGCCCTTTTCAAGTTCAAGAGCTCTGATATCAGTCGGTATAGCTCCATCTATCACTGCCACCATCCTCCTCTGCTTGTCCATCACTACAATGTTCAGTTGGTTAGCCATCACCAGTGTGTCACAATATTTATTATGTTTTTATTATGTCATACAACAACAAAGACCTATAAAATCGAGTCAGGTTGGATATTTGGGTAATTCTCACAACATTAGTGACAATTTTATAAGCTTTATTTGGCTGTGCAACAAACGCTGTTGCCAGTAGATGTCAGCCATGAGTGAAGTGAATGAATAGAATAGAATAGAATAGAATAGAATAGAATAGAATAGCCCTTTATTGTCATTGTACATGTACAATGAAATTTTGAGTGCTCCACACCAACTGTGCAGAAATAACAAGCAGGAGAAATATCTGCAGGCAGGAGTAAGGCACACATTAGAAGAACAGGTTGGAAGTAGTGCAGGGCTTGAGTGGAGTCTGTCTTTGAGTGGCCTGAGTGATGATGGTTTCTCCGAAACACACAAACAGGAAAACGGGGAATCAGGACTGGAGTCGAGAAAACAAAACACAACACACGGACACAACGGGCAGGTCGACCGGCGAGGACTGCCAGACCATGACAGTGCCTCATATTCATCATGGAGTCGGAAGGGAGAGAGGATGCTCTGCCTATTCCTGATAAAAAATTAAATGTTATGTTTTTATTTTACTAGTTCATAAACAATTCTGCCCCCAGGTCCAAAACGTACATAAATACACTATAGACATACGTTATAATATATCTCAATGTACCTGTCCACTGGTTAATTACAAAAGCACGAGGAAGCAGAGACCTCACCACACAAGCACACTCCCAACCTACTATGAGAGTGTGCACGTTGTTATATATAAAAGGTTTTTTTAGTCTGTTATTTTTACAAATGTCAAGAAGTCAAAGGAGACCACAGCATGGCACATGTTTAAACAAAAAAGGTTTATGCATTAAAATGATTTTTTAATCAAACAGACACCACAACAATGGCCCGGTATCACACAATTACATGATCTTAAACTGAAGCTGTCAAATCATCATGAAGCAGTTTAATTCAAGCTGCTTTTCATATTTTTGCCCAGCAGATGTCACCAAAGAGACTGTGTTAAAAGTAGAGTATTGAACCTTTTTCAATACAAGCTTCAATGCTCGAGAAAAACTTAATTTGGCCATCACTACTGAAAGCTGTTCAAAAGGACCTAAGAACAACTGAAACAAAAACCAAAGGCTTGGTCGACGGCCATTCTTCTTACAGGGTCACCTTGAACAATCCCTCACCTGCATCAACCCAGGTGTATAAAGCTTAAGCTCCTCCCCAGAAAAAACTGTGTGTCACAAACCGGGCCGCACGGCCATGACAAAAAACCCAGACATGATTAGGAAGGTTTCCAGACTACTTTATTTATTTATTAATAAATAAAACAGAAGAAAACCTACTGTCAAAAAACACAAACTGTGGTGTGTGTAGTCAGTACCATCAGCAGAGTGAGGGAGTGCATGGGTGGGAAAATGGCGCATGTAATGGTGTAAAAAGCCAAACCAAACGCCTGGTGGCATTTGGTTTGGCTTTCCCCGAAAAAAAATGAGCCCAACACAGCTATTTAAGGCTTTTTATGGAGCCTTGGCTCACTGGCCCAGGTGTTGCCAGTGTCACTGATTGTAAACGCAAACTCCGCCTCTCCAACACCTGCAAACAAGACACACATAAGCCAAAAGGGTCGTCACATATGCAAGCAGTTATTAGTTAAGTTACATATCAAATACTTTTGCACACTAGCATCTATTTACCCCTTCTGAGGCTTTTACACAAAAACACCAATACACAATTTTGTTAACACGATTCAAGAGACAATTAAAAAAAAAACTCTGATAAACTTTGTTGTTTTTTCCCTCTTTCTTCCATAACTGGTAAGCTCCAAATTTGCACTCCTATAAAAAGGCTTGGAATCTGCCACTTCCTGTTTGACTCTTTGCAATAAGTGGAATGAGTCCTTGATCAGTGATCAAAGCCCACTGATCAATAACCATGAGTCCCATTCACAGAGAGTTGGGGAATGGCTGCAATCACAGCATTGTAAGATGGGGTCAGATGTACCCTTAAGCCCCCCTCCTCAACTCAGAGATGGTCTTTCCCTTTTCACGTAAACGGAGAAACCAGTGAGTGGACAGAAGTGGACAGTTCTTTGGTAGCTAGCTCGTCTTGGATTTACAGTACTTGCTTAAAGATGCAGTCCCACCACCTCTCTTACCACTTCTATGAACCGAAATGTTTTGTAATTACTGAATGCATGTTTTTGATACCATCTCTTCTCTTTATTGCACCTGCATGCATAAAAGCCTCAGTACAAAATTAAAGCATGATCATTACCTTTTCCTTGTGTTATTTCTCATTGTGTTTGAAGCACAATTGAAAACAATAATGTTGTGGTGTAAACCAACACCAAAGAAGAGGTGAGGTGGTTCTTGGGGCTGGCTGGCTATTATCACCAGTTCAGCTTTGCCAAGCTGACCAGCCTGGCATAGATTAGTATGGGAACCCTAAGATCAGTAATGAAGCATGGAGACAAGTGCCTGTGATCAGCTGACCTGTGCTGATATTCTTTCTGGATTTTGCCACACAGCATTCAGCAATACATAAATGAGTCATCACGACTGCTAGACATGTGGAAATCACTGAGTTAATCTAATCAGCAAAACTTTAACTTGATGTCTGCTACTATTGATGTAACCCAACTTTGACCATGAACGTCACAACTGCTCTGTAGCAATTCAGCTTCAAAATGCAAACTAACCAGTGGAGCCTGCACTAAACTGTTTAGGAGGTTCATGCAACCTTAAGACATCAATTTGTTTTGGAAGGATGTTTCCCCACATGAAAAGAGAACTTCAGCAGCTACGTATAGATCCAATGTCTGTTTAAAAACCTCTAAAATTAATGGGGACATTACATGTGAGCTTTTGTTTTCAATTGGTACTGAAGGAAAAGCAGGGAGGTGCCTTAATTAGAAGTTTTGTGCAGATATTTACATGATGCTACATGTGTACAGATGTGTTTTGTGACCAAATGATGTAGATCTGTCTTTTATTGTTTCACATGGATAAAAATCCACTAAACAAATAACTGTCCTCGATACGTTAAGAAGGAAATGCAACAATGATGCAGTAGAATTTAGAGATTCACTCTAACATGTATCCTGTCAAGTGAAAGCCTCGATACTAGCTCAACGTTACCCATGAAAGGGTTAGCTTGGAGCTAGCAATGCACTGTTTTAATGACATGGCAATCTTTTCATTTTGTAAAATAGTAAACAGCATGCAGAGCACTTAAAAGATGTTCTTCCTCACACACTCACTTGGTTGAAGCAGCATTTTCCACTGTAAAAACACAGAGACTTTGGTAAACCAGTAATAACATGAATTCATTACATTAACTGTCACTGGTGACTGCCTACAGCCAGCTTTACTAGTGTCTGTTTAGCATGACTTGTCTTTCATACCTGGTTCGGTCCAGCCATGCTTTAGATGTGGTTTAAACAAGTGTTTAACTGACAATTTCTATTTACGTATTGACGTTTAAATCCATAGGTGTCTATATTTCTAATGTGTTCAGTGACACATGTATTAGCTGCCATACTCGTGTAAAGAAGTTCTTTCATGCTACACCAACTGGTTAAATGTCTGTTTATTATGAGAGATAAGAAACGTGCTGATTGCTGTTCCTCTCTATGGTGCAAATGAAATGGCTTTGAGACTGACATAACTTTAACAGGCTGATGGGGTATGTCATGCTGCCAGGTGGGCAGGCAAGGCTGAAATACTAGTTTGTCAATGTGATACATGGAGAAAGCAGTGACATGGGAGTTTCAAATGTGTCTACTAAAAATAGAATAGAATAGAATTCAACTTTATTGTCATTGCACATGTCACAGGTACAGGGCAACGAAATGTAAGTATATTACAGAAATGGGTCTATTATGGTATGTTATAATGTACACGGTATGAAGTATGTTGTGAATATGCTATAACTATAAGTATGTACAGGCTGTAGTGAGTACAAGCTATGTACAGGATATGAACAGGATATAAATATGAAAAACTATACAGAATATGAAATAAATAACTTTACAGAATCTGGGATATACAGCTATACAGAAATGGGAACTATGCAAGTTGTAAACAGTTGTAGGATTAAAGATTATCGAATGTACAGAATGATTATTTACACAGAGCTATACAGTAGTGCAGTTAAGATAAGTGAGGGTGTAGATAGTTTCTACAGAGGCTATATAAAGTGCTAGTGGTTGTGAGTGGTGGTTCAGTCCATGTTATTATTGTGTGTTTGAGGGTACAGTTGTCCATTGTGGGTGTGTGTATGTTCAGTCCATGAGTTTAACGTGGGTCAGATGTCAGGAGGCAGAGTTCAGGAGTCTGACAGCTGTGGGGAAGAAGCTGTTCCGGTACCTGGTGGTCTTAGTCCGGAGGCTCCTGTGGCGCCTCCCAGAGGGCAGGAGGGTGAAGAGTCCATGTGATGGGTGACTGGGGTCTTTGATGATTTTCCCAGCCCTTTTCAGACACCGCTTCCTGTAGATGTCTTTTATGGCAGGAAGTGGTGCTCCGGCGATGCGCTGGGCAGTTTTCACGACCCTCTGCAATGCCTTCCGGTCCGAGGCAGAGCAGTTCCCGTACCAGACTGTTATACAGTTGGTCAGGATGCTCTCGATGGTGCAACGATAGAAGTTCACCAGGATGTCTGAGGACAGGTGGTTCTTCCTCAGAGTCCTCAAGAAGAAGAGGCGCTGGTGAGCCTTCTTGACCAGCTTGGAGCAGTTGGTCGTCCAGGTGAGATCCTCGGAGATGTGGACTCCCAGGAACTTGAAGCTGCTCACACGCTCCACAGCCGTCCCCTTAATGTGGATGGGTGGATGTGGGTCAGCATTCCTCCTGTAGTCCACGATGAGCTCCTTGGTCTTCTCGGTGTTAAGCAGCAGGTTGTTTGTGTCGCACCACTCAGCCAGACGATCCACCTCCTCCCTGTAGGCGGCCTCATCGTTGTCACTGATGAGGCCAAATCTTGAATGAGTTTGAATCTCAGTGACCTCAAGGTCAGAAGTTGAGTTTTCTGAAACTCTTGTGATCATTTACAGGGATCTGATAAGCAGAAGGCATCCCAGGTGTGTTTATGTTGCAAATCTAGATCAGCTCTTACTGTTTATAGTTCTCTGTAATCACACAGGCATGGGCATACACCCCTGAACTGTTGCATGTCATAGTAATCATAGCCAAAAATCAGATTACTTGTAAAAGTTAAACTGGAACAAAAATGGATGAACGATGTGGAGAAAGGGTGTAAAATGACAGAGGCGGACACACACTAGGCGGCACACACGTTTCAGAAACTGTTGCTGGTTCTTGTTGTATAAGCTGGTTAGGAGCCTGAGCCCTTGGGCTACAACCAAGCCAGAAAATATGAGTCATCCCATGAAAGACCTCCCACCTGCCTTAAAAAAGCTCAGTCTTATATAGCTACAGGCGTAACTGAAGTACATAATCAGCAGCAAACATACGAACTGCAATATTTATATCGGCTGATGTAAATTTTGGGGAAATCACTGAAAGATTTTAGGCTCCGTTTGCTGTTCTTGTATCTTTCCCTGCGTCTCACGCACAACGCCCTCTCAGAGGCTGCCACACCCAGTCTGTGCTTCACAGGCAAAGTTGACTCATGAAGTGTAAGAAGACACCAGCGGAGTGTTTCTGAGTCCACAAATACCCGCCGCCGACCCGCGCACACGGCTAAAGAAGAGCCAACATGAAGCTTTGTTTGAGGATTGCGGTGCTGCTTTTCCTGGTTACTGGAACATTAACACAAGGTAAAAGCACAGCTGC
The DNA here is from genome assembly GCF_057382275.1 of Copadichromis virginalis. Taxonomy (NCBI): domain Eukaryota; kingdom Metazoa; phylum Chordata; class Actinopteri; order Cichliformes; family Cichlidae; genus Copadichromis; species Copadichromis virginalis. The sequence goes on along the minus strand of NC_140639.1, from coordinate 53,228,330 downwards.
CATTATTATTGTGTGTAACTGCTTTTTAAGGTCACGCGAGACGAGTATAGCGAATTAAAAAGTTGTTTGGCCACTTGCCAAAAACAAACAAACAAGCAAATAAACAAAGAAGCACTTCTTTGAAAAGCTGGGTATTATTTCGTAGTAATAACGTCTGCTCTTTGCACATGCGGACGATATGATCCACACGCGTAAAATAAGACAAATGTTTGTAATAACGTGTAACTTTTGAGGACTGTGGTTCAATGCACACAAAAACCTGCAACCTGAGCACACGCTGAACTGTTTGCCTCGATCCAAACCGGGATACTCATCCTTTATTCACAATTTATTTAGTTCAGCTCACGAATCCGAACATTATCTCTGTTAACAACCCTCCTGTGCGCACAAACGTCTGAAACTGCGCGTAACACGTCTCTCAAAACTTTAATGCGTGTGCGCCAATCGCTGATCACGTCATGCCCACGTGGGGTTTTGAAGCAAATTTAATGTTGCCAGCTTCGCACAGATCTACAGATATAGGCTGCGTTCAATTCCCAGTGTAAAACTGGGAGATCTGGGCTTCCTGTGTGGGGTTTCTGTGTGCTTTTTCAAATAAAGCGGACGTTTCTTTCGCTAAACAAACTCATAACCCGTTTATTAGAAAACATGTATCAGTTACAGACGCTACACAGTAGCCGCCGAAATGTTCGAGTTATTGATTGAAGGATGTTCCTCCCAGAGTGCAATGATGTCATTAAAGAGTTTAGGCTTGAAGCTCATATCATTTGCAACATATTCCATACTCGAGATGTTTTTTGGAATAATTACATTAACACTACATTTCATATAATGTTGAAAAATGTTTATTACATGTTTGTTACAGTGTCCTTAGTGTGGTCCTCTGGTCTTTTTGTTCTTTGGGTCAAACACATGATAGCTGGTTCCTCTGAGGTTTCCAGGATTATTTCCTTTTTTGGGAATACACCAAATTCCAGAAGTGGAAGCAATTTGTCACACGACTGGTACGAGTTTAGAGCGAAAAGATGCTGCTCGTCAGGATCAAGCAAACAGTTTTATTTTCATTCATTTACAAATGAAGGTTGGGGTGCCTGTAGAAAAGATTGTGAGTGCGAGTGTGAGTGGGCCTGACGTGGCTGGATATCTGTTTGGACTAATGTGAGAAGATCCAAATCAACCAAGCTGATCTTCTCCTCGGTTCAAACACTAGTGTCCAAGTCCCTGTTCACTTTACATTACATTTATTTGACCTCTTGGAAATCCAGTTCATGTTTTGGAGACTGACAAATAACCACAACGATAATTCAATTCAATTTTATTTGTACAGCACCGAATCACAACAACAGTCACCTCAGGTGTTTTATATTGTAAGGTAGAGCCTACAATAACACAGAGAAAAACCCAACCCAGTGGGAAGGAAAAACTCCCTTTTAACAGGAAGAAACCTCCAGCAGAACCAGGCTCAGGGAGGGGCGGGGCCATCTGCTGTGATTGGTTGGGGTGAGAGAAGGAAGACAGGATAAAGACATGCTGTGGAAGAGAGACAGAGGTTAATAACAATAAACACATCACACTAAATTACAGACATTAAAGACACTAACAACAAGAAAGTGCTCAGTAACAACTCCAAAAATCAAATACAAGTAACACACATATCATATCACATCATATTATACACATCCAGGATTTGTTCAACATAGTTATACTCCAAGGTATAAACTTTTTCCACGGGAAAACGTCATGGGGACAAAAATACATCCATTCATTTTCTGCCACTTATCTAGGTTTGGTGTCCTTTCTGCATCCTGTTTGGGGGCGTTACTAAGCTAGCTGACAGATATCAGTCCAGCCTTTGTGAGTGTCAGCTACATTTAAAGTTTGCACGCCATTTGCACGTCTTCCTCTGTCATACTTCCTGTATGAAACTCAAACAGAGCTGGTATGGCAAACCACAGGCATGCTTTCTAAAGTAGATGGCACGCACTGTAGTAACTGAGGTTTTCTACTTCACCCACAGCTCGTCACGATACTTTGCATAAATCTTAAATTATAACTGTAACCCAGGAAACATGCCGAAACACCCACACTGGCGTGCTCACCGTGGGGCCATACGTGCATGTTTGATGGGGAATTGATATTTGGAGAAAAGAATTAAAACACATTCCAAACTGCAGAACTCCCAGGATGGACCTCTGAGCCATCGTCTTACATCACCTGTCACAGGTCATGTGACCATGAGCAACACTGAATCAGAGCCACAAAGAGCTGATCAGTAATCTACATGTAATACATATTGTCCTGGCATGAGTCAGAAAAGGCCGTAGGTTTGTGGTGCTGTTTGCATATGTGCGTTTTGTCTGTCTGTCAGCACGATACCTTCAAAGCTGTTGACTGAATTCTGGGGGGGATTAGAGTGGGCTCATGTCCACTCAAATGTTGCTTACATCCACCAAGGTTGAAACAGACTGAGAAAAATAGACTGAAAAACTCAACTTGACCCCAAAATGTGTCAGATCTTTAACGACAGAACTGTGAAGAGAGGCAACGTTGTATGTTCAGTTGTCTTGTATTCAGCACAACAACAACAGTCGCCTCAAGGTGTTTTATATTGTAAGGTAGACCCTACAATAATACACCCAACAATCAAATGAAGAAACCTCCCTTCACACAGATCTACAAATATAGGCTGCGTATATATTACATAATAAGCCAAACAATTAAACAACAAACTCCCAGCATGGATAAACTAATTGTAGGAAGACACCAGAGAATGAAACTAAAATGAAACAAAATCCGAAAGCTTCTGTTGTCCATCACCTGCTGCTGTACAACATTTGTCATGCTGCACTCATCTGGTCACAAACTATATTTAAAAAGTGCAAAGCAGATAAAAGGAATATATGCAAAAACTAGTTCGAGTACTGGCCAGAGAGCTGCCTTAGTGCAGCTTCGTGCTTCTCGTTTCTTGTTTTTCTGTTTACTGCTGCATTCATGTGGTTCAAAGTGCGTCCTGGTTGTGCTTTATAACCACAGATGAACCAAAAGGCACACGAGTCCTCTAAGACAGCGGTCTCCAACCTTTTTTGCGCCACGGACCGGTTTATGCCCGACAATATTTTCATGGACCGGCCTTTAAGGTGTCGCGGATAAATACAACAAAATAAAACCAGTACCGGTACCGAAAAAAGAAAATCTATTCATAACACACGTGAAAAGACCCAGGAAAACCGCGTAAATGCTAAAAACGATAACAAAATAACGCTGAAAACTGATAAAAACCCTGAAAACCAGACATTTCAGACCTGAGCCTCAACTCTCGCGGCCCGGTACCGGTCCGAGGCCCGGGGGTTGAGGACCGCTGCTCTAAGACGGTCTGCAGAGCTGCTGCTCTGAGGCAAACCTGTCTGTGGGCGCGTACAGTACAAGATCAACGGGCCCAGCAAGTGCTGGATTTCTGCACTTGTTCAGGCAAAGTGCGGCTCACACCTCCTACTTTCAGTTGTGACTCGTGCTTTTTACAGCTTCTTGATGTGTCAGTCAGAGCTGCCCTAGCAACCAGCAAATACACTGTATGACTGTATCCAACACGCAAGGGGCACAGTGAGCTGTGGGCCCGGCACATCTGGCATGCGATTAGTGTGGACTGTGGGTTGTGACGACTCAGTGCTGCTTTCAATAGCACAGGGAACATTCTGACTCCATTCTGCAATAAAAACATGAATAGGTAAAAAATTCAATTGGTTAATTTCAGCCAGTTTTCCCAGTTCTAAGTTCGACTTAGTGAAACTGGTATTTAAGATTAGTTTTACAAAGTACAGATCGTGAAGGTATTTAAAATATGTTAATAAACAAAGGCTACAAATAAACAACACGATACCAAACATCTTAATAATTCAGTGATGATATCGTAGAAAACATGATAGAAATGTAAAACTATGGCGTTCAGCGGGAAATAAAAACAGCAGTCACTGTGAAACATGAACCTCACATCTACCTGCCACCGTCCACACTGTGCATGAAACCATCTAATGTGACGTCACCATTCTGGACATGTTCGCTCTGCTGGTACTCCCAGCACTCCCAGTACTCCCAGCCTTCCATTCATGACCCAGGTCACTCACAGCTTCCCACCATGGGCCCACACGGGCATGTTTGTGTCTGCTAGTTAAAGACTCAGAGGAAATCAGACATGCTGACAAAGCTGGATATAAACATATATAGATATAAATATAAAGGGTATTTATGTGAAGTGTGATGTAGTGTGACAGTGTTACCCTCCTGTGGTTACAGTCAACAGTCTCCACTATTAAACTGTAATGCTCTTCCTCATGTCTTCTTCATACAGAACTCAGCCTGGAGGATGGGTTGGATGAAATAAGTGAGTGACCGTCACATCGGGCACTTTTCCTAGCATTGTTTTTTTAAAGGTTTCATTCACTCGTTTCTTTCTGTTTCTTTAGAAACGACAACCCAAAAGCCCAAAGAGAAGCCAAAGGCACCAGAGCAGCCCAATAAGGATGGTTTGTAGTATTTCATGTGTTACGACTGAACTTTGAAGCACGCCATCAGTGGCCTTTTGTTTACAGTGATGTATACTACACATATGATGATCTGTGTTAGTCTGTCCCATTGTCCTGAACACAATATGTCAGTGCTCAGTAATGACATGAATGACATACATATATATGTATATATATGAGATTACAGGTGTATCCATTGTAACACATCGTCTGTGTAAATCAAACTCGATGAATCAAACTTGGATGTTTTTCATGCTCTTCTTTGTGGCTCTGGCAGTCATTCGTGCCATCTTTAAATTTCCCAGAAACTGCTTCATAATAAGAACGTAAGACTGTGAAAGCAGAAATAAAACGGTATAAATATAGATTTAAACGTATGTCCCAGTTGATATGCTGCACAGCTTCCTGTTTTGAAGCCACACACGTGGACGGGTTAACAGACTAATTCCATGTGTTTCTCCTTCAGGTGAGCTAGACCTTTGGGATGCATTTGGACCAGGTAGATACGCTGACGTCTTATTTTACTGATTGTCTTCTGCTGAGTGTCAGAATTTGTTCTGCGTAATATATTTGTCCTTTTTTAATCTCATGTCTGATTTTTACTTCTACAAATGCAAAACTGTTAAGCATAAATCATAAAATAGCTCCTCGTTAGCCATGCTTGGACTGTCCACCACTGTTTTGTTTAAATTAATCTTTCTTCCACAGACGAGCCACAGCCGGAAAAACCCAAGAAACCAAGTCCTGGAGACTCTGGTAGGTCTGACAGCCTTCATACATCCTGTGCTTTTGTATCATTTGTGATGCAGGGACATTGACGCTAAGATGGATTTTACATGTTTGTTTTGTGTGTGAGTGTATTTGAAGGTAAATGAATCATCACTTACAGTGTTTGAAGAATTTTCTTTTTTATGTCACAGATTCCAATGGATTCAATCTGGGAGACGCTGTCAATCCAGGTAAAGACATGGATCATTCCCATCAGTCACTCCAGTTTTGTTAGTAGTAGCAATGGTGAGTACTGGGAAGCGTTTCCTTTACGCCTCAACAAGGGTGAGAGAGTGTGGAGCGAGTTCATCTGTGCTCGAGCTGGCTGGCCCTCCCCCGCCTGCTTTGAGCTGTCAGCTGTACATTCAGTCTGGACTCAGTCATTAATGTTGAGTCTGGCTGATTGACTGCTGTGTGTGGCTCAATGCTAACATGGTGCTATCTGCACAGAGCATGGACGTATAGCACTGCTGCTGTGCTCACAGGTGGGCCTTTGCCCACATAGACTTTAATCCATCTGCTTTGTTTATCGTATATATTATTATTGGTTCTCATGATGCATTTGTATTTACAGGACCTACCACTAAACCTGACAAACCTGCTGTCAACCCACCAAAGGGTGGAGGAGGTAAGCCTCTGTTTCATAAGCTGCTGTCAGTGGCAGGTTGTTGGTTCGACACTGATTTATGGATGAGATTCCAGTTTAGCAGCTCTGACCTGAGGCTCTGTCTCTTTGCTTCCCTGTCAGTTCTTCAGTGCACATCATGAAGGCAAATAAACATAATAATTGAGGCATTTTGAGGTTTTGGTCAGATATAATCACGTGACCTTACATATGCTTTTCCTGTCACAACCATGAATGGAAATAAATTTACCTTTTTAAGATATGACAACGACTGAATTCATCAAGAAAACCCACATTTGTGTTCACTGATTATCAAGCAGTGTCTTTGTGGCAGATTTTCAGTCTCAGCAGATGTTGTTAACATGTGGAAACAGCTGTAGCAGTACAGAAGTGTTGGTGTTCTCATGTGACGGCATAATTGGTTGTTCATCATTTTTTCAGGTGGTGGAACGTTTGATGATTCCGACTTGTTTGATGTAAGCAATGGAGACTACAAGCCTGATGGAGGCCGCTCAGGAGGTACGATAACGGTTGTTTTATGATGTTATTTCTATCGTTTTTTATGTCTCTGTCTTGGCTCTGTGTAACCCTAAATCACAGGTGTCCAGCTCCAGGCCTCCAGTGCCCTGCAGGTTTTAGATGTGACCTTGACCCAGCACAGCTGGTTTAAATGACTAAATGACCTCCTCAACATGTCTTGAAGGTCTCCAGAGGCCTGGGAATGATTTGATTCAGGTGTGTTGACCCAGGGTGAGGAGTTGGACACCCCTGGGATAAATGCATCAGGATGTTACTCGTTGTGCTTCCAGCTGTATACTGCTGGTGTTTGCAGCTGTAGACCTTTGATTATATAAATGACAGATGGCACTATAACACGGTCTAAATCTGCACTGTAGCTGATAAGTGTTTTGTTACTGCTGTTATGCAGTTTGTTTCCCATTTGTGAGTCAGAAAATTCAGTGGTTCCAGTTTGTATTTAGGAAACATTTTGGAGTTTGTGCAGTACTTCCTCTCTGTTGTTGTGTTTTGTTGCCCTTCACTACCGCTGACTCTGCCCAGCTGCTATAATGGTATCATGTGTCACTGGAAGACAACAACACATTGATATAATGTCACGGTAATGTTGACGCCCTGTGGCTCTTCTCCAACACTGTTTCATTATTTATCCTTGATGTTGTCTCGAGGGAACTAAAATTACTTAAAGACAAAAGAGACAGTTTCATATGCACAGAAGCAACTATCTTTTTATTTTTAGTCTTTATTGCAGTAGATTCTTTTGGCCGTCTTTATCATTGAGGTTAATGCACTTTGGCCCCTTATTTGTTATTTAATGAGTTTACTGCACATCTGTTTAACCCTTCCATGCATGAATTATGACAGCCGCACTCTGGATGTTTTTCTTTAGTATTTTTATTCTTCTTTAGGCTTAAAAAAAGATTTTTGAACTTCTTCTTTTTAAACGTGTACTTTTCAAAGAGTTTTTTACATCCACTTAGGTAGACACAAATAAATAATATACGCTGTGTAAAAACTATAAAATAGCTCAAATATTTTTGATAAAAAACATGTCAATATAACAGCATGTATATAAACTATAACAAATAGGGTTTGGAGGGACACATCAGTGTCCAGTGCAGTGGTTTATGTGCAAGTATACCATCAACACTGACAGACGTACAAGTAAACAGCCTTTGAATAGCTGCAGTGACCGCTGTGTGAAAGGTTAAAAAGCTGCGATGGAGCTTTTGGAACTGTTTTTATTGGTCACATTTGGAGGTTTGAGGATGGGACATAAAAGCATTTTCACTTTGTTGTTTTTGTTTAGACTTGAAGTGGTCACCAGAACTAGAAAGGACCAGACGTTAGGACCAGTCTGAGGTGCTCCTGTGTAGATCAGTACTGAGCTGCTGATGCTGTTCTGCTGACCTTTAAATGGTTAGAAGCTATTTTTACCAAAGGACAGATCAAAACGTCTCATCGTTTATCAGAACTGCTGCAATGTTGTTTCTTCTTATCATTGGAAAAAAGGAAAATACAGAAAAACAAGTGTAGATCTTTTTGTTTTTTAATTCCTAGATAACAGGACACAGGCCTCGAGGGCTGGTGTCCTGCAGGTTTTAGAGATCACCTGAATCACATGATCAGTTCATTCCCAGGCCTCTGGAGACCTTCAGGACATGTTGAGGAGGTCATTTAAATCAGCTGTGTTGGATCAAGGACACATCGAAAACCTGCAGGACACCGGAGGCCTGGAGATGGACACCCTTGGTCTTGGTTTAGTGACAGCATTAGAATAATTAGTTGTATTTTGACCAAAGACAGGAAAGACAAGTCATGACTGAGGTATGTGATGTCATGTTGATTTGCTGTGCTGAGAGTCTGAGGTCAGCTCTCTGACTGACGTCTAACCTTTTCTTCCAGGTCGTGCCATGGGTCCTCAGGGTATGCAGTATTTTGGTTCATCTTGTCTCGTTTTTACCTTACAAATATTATGACTACATGTTTCATTTAACAAGAGTAGCAGGAGTGCACTGCTGTCCTAAGTTATCATGCCACAAAAAATACTTATACTTTGCTCAAGATCAGCCAATGAGCACAATCGTCCTCGTGTTAGCATTAGCATGACATGACATCAGTGTCACAGTATGAAGCACGTCTGTAATAAACACTGTTGATTAATGTGAATCCCGTGTTCTCACAGGTGGCGCTGACCAGCCTCAAGGTGAGTCCCACGTTTGATCTTCAGTCCATGCTTTGCCTGGACGAGTGCAGAAATGCAGCACTCGATGGGCCTGTTGTACTGTACCCACACACACACAGGTTTGCCTCAGAGCAGCAGCTCTGCAGACAGTCTTAGAGGACTCGTGTGCCTTTTGGTTCATCTGTGGTTATAAAGAACAACCAGGACGCACTTTGAACCACATGAATGCAGCAGTAAACAGAAAAACAAGAATCCAGAAGCACGAAGCTGCACTAAGGCAGCTCGCTCGTCCTCGTGTTAGCATTAGCATGACATGACATCAGTGTCACAGTATGAAGCACGTCTGTAATAAACACTGTTGATTAATGTGAATCCCGTGTTCTCACAGGTGGCGCTGACCAGCCTCAAGGTGAGTCCCACGTTTGATCTTCAGTCCATGCTTTGCTAGACCTGCACAGTGTGTCCTCCATATGAGGCCCATGCTCAGTCTCCAGCACTAACAGTGTTCTTGTTTTTATGATCACGTGGAATTTGTTTAAATGTGGTGATGATGTAATCATGAGCTGTAATAATAACAGTGGATCATTTGGTTGTGCAGTCGCTATAAAAAGGTTTCAGCACATGAGACCAACATTTATCTATTCGGCCTTGAAGACGCGCAGCCCTTCTTCCTGTGTGTTCGTCTTCAGAATCGAAGCTCTTGAGTTGTTGTTGGTCATTTCCTGTTTCCTGTCATGGAGGAAGCACCACAGAATGCCTCTGCTTTCCTACATAAGTTTTTATCATTATGGACTTCCTGTTACTAGTTGTTTTGAAAGCTCATTACCTTGGTGGGCAGGAGCTGGATTATGTGCTGGCTGTTTGATGGGCTGCATTTTGTTTAAGTTGCTAATGGCCCCCCGGTCTGGTTCCTCTGGTTAAAACCCTGCTACGATTGTGTCGTTGCAGATCCAGACTTTCTGTGGGGCCACATCCTGAAGATGTTAAACGCTAACATGCCCGAGGAATTCTATGTTTGGATGTCCAACTTAAAGCAGATCTTAACACCTCTGTTAGAGCGGGCCATGGATCTGTTACAAGCTGTGCAATGAGCTGTTGGGTCATGCGGCGGTTTACAAAAGCTGTTTTCAATATCTGATGGACTCAAAATGAGCAGTTAGACATGTTGTTTTGCTGGGTGCCAGGATTGTGGTCATTGGGATACTTTTTTATGTTACTTCATTTTCTGTGTAATTTGTTGCTGTGCAAACAAATGTGTGCTTTGTAGTACTTTGACAGTCAGAGGGGACCACATACCAGCAGCACCTCATACTGGGAGAGTTTTTTAAAGAACGTCTGACTGTGAATGCAGCTAAATATCACATGTTCATCCATGTTCATGACAACTGGTTTGCTTACTGGAAATCAGGTTTTTTACTGCCATCCCTTTGTGTCAGGACACGCCTGCGTATCTCTTCCACAGTCGGCATTCTTAGGATAGCACGCATTGAAAGCCTCAGCTGACACATCCAACATGTAGAGCTGCAAACTTCCCGGGGTAGACTTTCTGATGTGTGATCCGATGATGCTTCTTCTCTCTGGCACAGCTCAGCTTCTGAACTGCTCTTTGTGTGACTGGACTTTTGGTTTTTGCTTCGAGTCTTTAAGGGATTTGGATTTTATTTTGAGAAAAGTGTAACACATAATAATAAAATCATAAAAGCAGCCTGAAACGGTCAGTGTATCTGAAATATGATTCCTAAATCCACAAGAGTTGTTGTGCTGTAGGATTTAGATTTTATAATGACCTCGACTTATGTCCCAGTATCATAATAACATAACAGACACATCACGCTAAGCCCTCGGGGGTCCTGTGTGAGACAGGAGAGCAGTGAGTGACATTCTCCACATTTCCCAGCAGTAAGTCATGCACACAGCTGCCAGCCTGCCTTGTTTTCTTGTTGTTTAATATCCAGGCAACTCCCTGTTTTAGTGATCGGCAGCATCATGAGACAAAGCTCAGTGACTCAGTGTGGCTTCAAAGAACAGCTTCATTATTCATGCTGCCACGCCCTGCACTGGAGCTGCTGCATCTGCTTTTCATTTGCCTTCCTGCACATTTTCCCAGTGCTGCCAGTAACTGTGGCATTGAAAGTTATTAACGCCACAGGTACCGCCATCGTGTGGTGAACTGTGGTCATTACAGCTCATGGACTGGGTCTGGATCAAGCTTTTTGAATTGTTCCTAAAATCTTAAACTCTAACGATCATGTTTGTGAGCCAAACAAACACAGAGCGCTGTTTCGATTTCTCACTTGAGCAGGTATCAAGTTACAAGTATTTGCAAACATTTGCCACTCTTAAAGCAGAGGTGCCCAACTCCAGGCCTCGAGGGCCGGTGTCCTGCAGGTTTCAGATCTCACCCTGGGTCAACACACCTGATTCACAGGTTTAGTTCATTCCCAGCCTCTGGAGAACTACAAGACATGTTGAGGAGGTCATTTAGCCATTTAAATCAGCTGTGCTGGATCAAGGACACGTCTAAACCTGCAGGGCGCCGGCCCTCGAGGCCTGGAGTTGGACACTCCTGCTTTAAAGTGATTTTACTCTGATCTTGATAAACGAAGTCATTTGACATACCGATTAAAAAATAGAATTTGAATACATTTAAAGTGGGTCCCTTCCAGTAATGTCTGTGTCCTTTTTCCGTTCGAAGGGAGTGGTCCGATTGCAGGAATCATCAGTGCCGTAGGCGTTGCCCTGGTGGGAGCAGCGTCCAGTTACTTTGCTTATCAGAAGAAGAAACTGTGCTTCAAGCTGCAGGGAGGTCGGTATCCCTCGTTTCTGTAATAATGAGTTCAGTATTACTGCTGATTACAGATAACAGGACTCTGACATCATCCTGATAAGTGTTTCTGATCCAGGTGCAGATCCAGAGAGTGGTAAAGGACACCAAGGCACTCATTCCGAGCCTCAAGGTAAGTTCTCACAGTCCACGCACGGTGGCGTGACACGCCCCAAAGCTGCCCGCGCATGCGCCACTTTTGGTGTTGTTTCGGACGGCCTGCACATCTTGATTTTTGTAACCTGGGTTGAAGACGGGAGTGTACGATCGTATTCTCTCCACCACCAGGGGCAAAGGGCTTCAACAGAATGAAAAATGTGAGGTTTTTGGAGAAACAAGACTGTTTTCTTTGTTTCCTGTCTTTACTTCTACACCAGTGATAATTCACAGTTTATTTGTGAGAAGGCTGCAGAGCGTCAGGGCTCTGTGACACGGCCATGAATCAGGCTCAAGCTGGCTGCTTACTACGAAGTTACAAAAGGTGTCTTAACTCATTCACTGCCATTGACGTCTATAGACGTCAATTACGTTTTCAATGGGAGGGGCTAGAATACAACCTCGGGCAGCTTGTCAGTGAACATCAGACTGCTTGAAATGTATTTTTCACAAAAAGCTCGTTTTCTCCCTTTTTGTGGTCAAAACAGGCATTTTTGGTGGAACCCACCTCTCTTCTACAGCTGATTACTAAAGAATGGAAAATGGTAGAAACAAGCTTTTTTTTTTGGATGGAAGAAGAGAGTCTGTTCTTCATTTTGGTAGGTTCAGCGTTTATATGATCATAACACACAGTTTTCTGTGGCTCTTCAAAAATGAGTAAAAATGCTCAAAAACCCTGGCAGTGAATGAGTTAATAAGGAGTGTTCACTGGACTGAGATCTGCTGAGGACAGCAGCATCACCTCATCAAACCGTTCAGTGAACCTTCATGACGAGACCACACCCATCACCAAGGTGATCACTGAGACCTGCCTGGGGTGCTTGACTGTCACGCTGTCACAGAGTAACAGTAAAGAGTACCTCTCAGCCCCTCATTACAGAGTAGATTCTAGTTACTGTAGCTTTAGTGTTACTTGTTTTCTCAGCTGTGACACAGGAGCGATGACTGGTCAGTCAACAGTTTTAAAACTGTTACGCTCTGAAATGTGTGACCTGAGCAGTGAGTGAGCTTGTTTGCTAACAGATGTTCATTGATATGATAAAGTCATGTTAAGTGTGAACTGGAAGGAGAAAAATCAGAGTGCACAAAGTGAATATTTAAAATGTTTGAATGCAGATCAGTCTGCTGTTCGCAGCTCGAATACTAAAGAATGATTAGGGGGAAATAATCAGTGATTATATGTAACAAGTCTTAAATGAAGGTCCGATGGAGCGTGATATTGGCAACATCCAGAACAGCACCAAAAAGACTAACTAAGCCCAGCCTGCCCCCTGGTGGTGACTGTGAACAGGCACTGGCTTATCGCTGTGCTCTTTCTAACTTCAGTTCTCAGCAACCTGCTCCAGACAAACTAGACGCGTCTCTCCTGCTGCCAGAGGACTTCATTCAACTTCCAGTCAGCCTTGTTGGTGGTGCTTCTGCAGCCTGATCGACTTAAACCAGAACTACAACTGTAGCCCAGCTTGAAGACTGTCCATTTGCAAACATCTGAGTGTGCATCTTCTCTTTGTGTCTTTAACAAAAATCAGAATATCCCAAAGGTGATTTGAAAGGAGCATTGTATTTGTGTTTGTTGGCTGTGTGTAACTACTGTAAAGATGAATACTCTGGCACTGTGGTAATACACACATTTATTTTAAAGTAGGTGCAAATATTCATGCAGGTGATATTTTTAACAGTAAGTCTCCTCTGTAGGGTTCCCGTTTAAAACACTCGTTACTACAGTTTACTAAATACACACATATACTATTCAGCGTAGCGCACACCTCTGCAGCACACCTCTGCAGAGAACAGGGATATAAAAGCTGCTGGGCAGCGCAAAATGAACACATCCAAACACAGCAGTGACCCCGTTTGGAGCAGGGTGTGTTCATGCTAGCCAGCCTGGTCCCTGGAGGTGTTTCAAACTGAAGGAGAGCTTTCATTAGTTGAGCTGTAGTTTAGGCTCAGTGTGTGACCGATGAAAATCAACTGAAAATGTGTATTTTAGAGTAAAAGAACCGTGTTTGTCGCATGATTTAAGCGTTTAGTGGAAGTGCACATTCTTCAGGAGGCCACGCACATTTCCAGTGCTGGTAAACGACAGCAGGAAGCACAGCCCGTGCTGAGCGCATGGAGATGTTTGTAGTGTTGGTTGCAGTGTGAGCACATCTGTTCATGAAACACAAAAAATGCACATTTATTATTGCACTCGTTGTAGCCAACTCTTAGGATCTTTGCTCTTAATGTAACATACAGCACAAACATGAGTTTCTTGCTATCTTGAGCTTGATTATAAATATTCATTTTCCTCCGTCTGTCCAAAACCTTTTTATCGTGCTAACAGTCAGTCTGCTGCTTTGTAGATGAACGCTCAGAATCAGCAGCTCTTTATCAACATATGATTTATGCCAAAAGATGAGAAGTAATTGTACACAGTGTCCTAAATACGATGTCACTAAAAGTTTGAACATTTAGCAGCTGAATTCAGGTGTTTGGTATATTTACATGGGATGTGTAGATGTGTCGGCTCATGTTTAGCAAACAGAGAGTTTGTGAAAGGTTTAATGAATCAGTGCCTCAGACGAGCAGCAGCCACTGACACTGGGCCGACGCATTTATGCTCATCAGGTGTTTGTTTTAGTGTGACACGTTGTGTGCTGTCCCACAGACTCACACTGGGACATTGGTCATAAATGAGCTTCACATTACAGTCTGAGGGCTCATCAGCAGACACTCAGACTGTAATGTGATGTGAACTCTTACGATGCTAAAATATTGAAATAGTTTGCATCCCTGTGAGATGTAGATAGTTGGGGAGCTGGTGTGTACAGATGCTTTGAGCTTTGTTAGTCTGTTACTAATTTGTCTGGGTTTACAAACCGAGATGTGATCCAGGTTATTTAGTTGTTTACATCTGACTTAGATGAGAGAAATGTTGCATTTGTGAGTGGATTTAATGTACGCTAATGTTTCAAATAAAATGATCTGTGTTTGTATTTTGGAACCCTCGTTGTGTTTAACCTGCACCAAGTCCACACAAACGTACCTGAGCAGCTGAAAGTCTGCTCCCATTTTTATGCTTCATTTTAAATCCTTTTGTTGGAGTGCAAAGGCAAAGCTGTTGGACTTGTTTCATATCTAAATGCTTCTCTAGTTTTTATGAGAATACACATATTCAGGTAAAGACTGTAGAATAATACAGAGAAGATCCCCTTTGAGCGCTTTGGTGACAGTGGGAAAGAAGACTCCCTTTCAACGGGAAGAAACCTCCGGCAGAACCAATAAAAACGAACGATTCAGTGCAGAGAGGTCTATCAACACATAGTGAGTGAAGCAGAAACACCCAGTGCATCATGGGAATACCCCAGCAGCCTACACCTGTTGCAGCATAACTAAGGGAGGATTCAGGGTCACCTGGTCCAGCCCTAACTATATGCTTTAGCAAAAAGGAAAGTTTGAAGCCTAATCTTGAAAGTAGAGATAGTGTCTGTCTCCTGAATCCAAACTGGAAGCTGGTTCCACAGAAGAGGGGCCTGAAAACTGAAGGCTCTGCCTCCCATTCTACTTTTAAATACTCTAGGAACAACAAGTAGGCCTGCAGAGCGAGAGCGAAGTGCTCTAATAGGGTGATATGGTACTACAAGGTCATTAAGATAAGATGGGGCCTGATTATTTAAGACCTTGTATGTGAGGAGCAGGATTTTGAATTCTGGATTTAACAGGAAGCCAAAACAGGAGAAATCTGCTCTCTCTTTCTAGTCCCTGTCAGGACTCTTGCTGCAGCATTTTGGATTAGCTGAAGGCTTTTCAGCGAGTTTTTAGGACTTCCTGATAATAATGAATTACAGTCGTCCAGCCTGGAAGTAATAAATGCATGAACTAGTTTTTCAGCGTCACTCTGAGACAGGATATTTCTAACTTTAGAGATGTTGCACAAATGGAAGAAAGCAGTCTTACATATTTGTTTAATATGTGCATTGAAGGACGTGTCCTGGTCAAAAATGACTCCAAGGTTCCTCACAGCGTTACTGGAGGCCAAGGTAATGCCATCCAGAGGAAGAATCTGCTTAGATACCATATTTCTAAGATTCTCAGGGCCGAGTACAATAACCTCAGTTTGATCTGAATTAAGAAGCAGAAAGTTAGAAATACACACATAAAAAACAGGAGTTTCTTTATGTTTCATCTAGTTTATAATGAAATCTTATGTCATATTCAGCCAGATATGATCTAAAAAAATTTGATGGAAACCACTCATTTCCATTTTAATTTCTAACCTCTAATATGGACTGGCTTTGTCGATGTTGCACCACCTATACACATGCGGTTTCAACAAATGCGCTGTTATGAACAAAGAATGTAACGGTGACACACAGCGTTGCATTCTTACTGAGCTCATAATAGGCAGCTGTCACTGGGTCAGGTGGGCATCGCACTGGTCCTGGGGTTGGTTGTCACACCTGTGAGGTGGACATGTGAATGCTGGTGTCTTTTAAAAGATACATTAATGCTATCAATGATACAAAAGTCCATAAAATAGATTAGATTAGACTTTATTAATCCGGCGGGCGGAGATGGTGTAGTGCGGTGCTGCAGAGCTGCTGGAAAAGCTGCCACAGCCACATAGGTCATGAAATGCAGGATTTGTTCTCTTTGATAGACGCTACATCATTAAAGCACTTCACTGCTCATATGCACAGTTATTACTCACACTAAGTCAACTTATATCTGAATAAATGACGAGTAACGCTGTTTTTACTGAAGGTGTTCGTGTTGTGATGGCCAGCTTCCTTTTTGCAGCAGTTCGTTACAAACAGTAACAGAGGGGGGTGTCGAGCCGAAACACCGGCTGATTGGTAACCTGTCACGCATGTAGAGTGAAAGGAGGGCGGTCAACAAAGGGGCATTAGGGCAGAGTGTGTTGCACAACATCAGTCAAAGCTTCCTTTGTGCTGGTTGAATGACCAGTTGAGCAAACAGGTAACCAGCAGCACCAGCAGCCCAGTGTCACACGGTCGGGAGGAACAACTGAATGAGCTGTGGTTTGGTGGCGTTTCTCGGGATTTAGCCGTTGCTAACCCGGGTCTGTCCCGGGCCTTTGTGATTGGCTGCTCCCACAGCGCTGCAGGGAGACTTTCACACACGTGCCGCATATTCCTGATCTCCTCTGTGGATACGTGCAGCTGTCAGGTGTGCACAAAGCTTCTGTCAACAGGAATGTCAGGTAGGTGGCTTTTCCTTTAACACACACGATCTAGTCTTTATCACGTTATACTTTGTTCTACTGAGGAATCAAGTACGCGTCAGTGTGCGTGACCTTCTTTCAATTCAGTTTCATTTATACAGCGTCAAACCACAACAGCAGTCGCCTCAGGGCGCTTTATATGTAAGGTAGAGCCCACAGTAATAACTCAGTTAACCCCTCCACAGGTTAACTTCTTTAACTGAGTCGTAACTCGCTCAAGCTTCCACTCAATGAAAAACGGCGCAGTGTAATTCTGACATGAAAGTCTTTGCTTGCTGTTCCCCAGCACTCTCCCACACAGTGAGCCGCGTGAAATGTGACACTCGTGCAGACAAAAGGTTAACATGCTTGTGATCTGACTGCATGCTCGGGATATTAAGCCATGCACACTCTGTGCTCTACGTGACGCGTGATTTACAACCACAATAGGAGTGTAACCATATATCCACGCATCAGAAGAACCAGCAGTGGGCTGTTATTTATTATTAAGAGTGTTCCCAGCAGAGGCCAAGTCTAAAGGTTATTAAAACATACTTACATTCACAGAACTTCAATCCTGTGTCCTGTCATTGCGATGGTGGCGATGCAGCCACTCTGTGAAACTACTGACTGTGACTGTGGCTTTTACTGACACACACAAACAACAACAACACAAATCCCACCTAAAATACATCCCATCCTAAATGTACAACCACAGTTACCAACTTTGTGTAAATGTAAATCAAAACAGAATGCAGATATCTTTAAGCCATATTTGATCCGAGCATCTCAGCTGTTTAAACGTAGAAATCTACTGTATTTTTTTTTAAACAAAGTAGGTTGAAAACTGAAACCAGTTTGTTGTTGATGTTGTTTCTTGATGATTCAAATGTTTTTAGACAAAGGCATGCCTTTCTAAAAACACAGCAGAAATAAAACGCACGTCTGGACTCTGTGTGTGACTCTAAATCAGGGGTGTCAAACTTCAACGAGCCACTTTAGTGTTCGAGTACTACAAAACCCCCAACAGACAAGAAAACAGCCACAAATATTTCCTAAAATGTTTTTTTTTATGTCAAATATTGTAAAACAAGCCTGTTTGCTCCTCCCTCTTCACTAAACGAATCCTTTCAGTGAACTACCAAACAAACACACTGGTCCTCTGTGTCTGTGCACACACACAGCAGCACTTGTGCTACACACTAGTTTGTGAACTAACACAGCCAATCCCTCAGCACGTTTGTGCTCTCTGCTCATATTGCCTTCATATTAAATCACTTATTTTAACAAAAAAAGTCACTTCAAAGGCCAAACTGCATTATAATTCTTCACTTCAAGATTTGGTCTGCAAGCAGGGGTGACGTGGGCCGCAAGTGGCCCCCGGGCTGCGAGTTTGAGACCCCTGCTCTAAAACCTGTATGTACTTTCAGCCTTGATGGTACCTTTGCAGAGCTGACCGCCCCACAGGCATTGAAGTATCAGTTGACCAAAGTGCTTAAGTAACCCTACCCTTCTTTTACTACTACGAACTCACATCAGCTTAGGTTACTTCAGTCTGTATTATGCAGCTACCCTTTCATATTTGCATTTATTCTGATATTACGCTTATATTTATCTTCCTGCCAGTAGAGCTTCCCATGTTTCAGAGGTCCTTCTGCTACCGCCCGTGTATTGCTACCCACCTTGAGAGGTCATGTGTGTGCTGAACCTACTTTACAGTACAGGCCCCTGCGCCCTGCACTACAAAGTGAATTTAGCTCATCTGTAGCAGTGACGATCCAATGATCAGGTTTGATGTGTTCCAACTACTCCAGAGACATTCTCAAATGGGGATTAAAAACTGGTAAAGAAGGTAGAAAATGCGCCGGTAAAATGCAACGCTGGTGCAAAATGCACAGATTGAATGGTGTCGTGGTGATTTTAGCACACAGAGCGGTAAGATAAAACATTTTAGCTCCAGTTTATTATTTGATGGCGGAGTGTGCTCTCAGTGCTGCTGCAGATTTCTACACATCAGACGTGCTAAAACTTTAAAGCATAATGGAAATCACTTTAGTTTTTTGCAGATCACAGTGAAAACAATTTAAACAGTTACTCACTACAACAATATGATGCACAGCTGGTGCATTTACTGGTTCTCGTGAGGTAAGCTTGACAACAGGCACGTGTAAAACGTAGTGCAGTGTTCTGAACATGTTACGACTGGTTTTTTAAATTCTGTCAAATAACATTTTGAAAGGTACAGTTTCAGAGTCTGAACCTCAACATATTTTCCACTGAGAATGACCAAAATTAGTCTCAGTTGGTCTTACTAGAAGTGCATCTGCTTGATGTTAACCTATCATAGGCTCCTTAATAGGTCATTAAACAGTGTCTGGGGTGGAGTGCGTGGATTTGGACCAGGTCAGGCCTGGATCTGTCCATAGTGGCTTTCTGAATTGTATTCTTTATTTAAAATAGCTCCTTGTTCCACAAAGATCCTGAAATATTTTAAATACTACAAGTATTCTTTTTCTTTCTAACATGCCTTTACTGATATCGCTTGTGAAAGGGTCACTGTTACTTAACTCTCAGTATGAACAGGGTATCAGGACCTCATGTAAAAGTCAAACTATGCAGTGGTTACTTTTCCTGCTGCAACAAAGAAACACCAAATCCAACAAAGATTAAATGACAAACACACGTCAGCCGGGTCAGTCAGCCTGATGGGGTCTTTTTGTTCTTTCTCCAGCTGCTGAGGCTTTTGTGACCCTTGCCACCACAGACTCTTACTGCATGGGAGCCGCTGTAGTGGCCAGAAGTCTGCGGCGGCATGGAACAACTCGCCACATAGTTGCCATGATCACACCAAATGTCTCTGAGCAGTCAAGGTGGGAGAATGATGAACCATGTGTCAAACGTTAAAAGAATTTAGTCTCACTCCCTCATGTGTGCTCGAAGTATGCTCAGCCATTGTTAAATATCTTTTCCAAGGGTGTTTTCATCTTTATGCAGTGGCTCCAGAAAGCTTTTGTTCCACATTTTGTCCTGTTACAGCCCTATTCCAAAATATATTAAGTCTAAAAATCTTCATATTGTAACGTTCACAAGAACCAGACAGTTGGGGTCTCAGTTTGTCCGTTTATTCGGCACATAAGCCAGCGGGTTGTTAACTCAGGGGGAAGCGCTCTCGAACTACACCTCTCTTCAGCCTGGCACACACACAGAACAACCAGGTCCCCCCACCCCTTCCTGTACACCACCCTCACTACTTCCTGCAGCCCAACCAAACATGAATCTTAAAGGAACAACAACAGTGTGCAGAGAAAACCAACATGTCACTGTCCAGTAACACTTAACCATCGTTACAATATGTATATAAGTATTCACAGCCTGTGTTTAATGCAGCTTTTGCAGCAATTACAGCCTCAGTTCTTTTCGTGTATGACTCTACAAGCTTGATGCATCTAATTTTGGGCAGATTCTCTCATTCTGCTTTGTGGAACTGATCAAACAAAGGTGGGAGATGTTGGTGCACAGTCATTGTCTGAGTCCTACAGAAATGTACATTCAGGTCAGGACACAAGAGATAAAGGGAGCCATCAGGCTGAAGAAGCAGTTCTATCAGGCTTGGTTAGCCTGTGGGACTTTGGAGCCAAGACCTCCTTAAACCCACTGATACGTCTTCTGTAGAGGACGCAGAGTCTGGGGACGGGTGGATGACTCCTCCATCACTGAGGCCGAGGTCACTGAGGCAGTTAAACAACTCCACGGGGGTGGATGAGGTTCGCCCTGAGTTCCTGAAGGCTCTGGATGTTGTAGGGCTGTCTTGGTTGACACGCTCTGAAATGGTGCATGGTCAAGGGTGGTACCTCTGGACTGGCACACCTGGGTGGTGGTTCCCATTTTTAAGAAGGGGAACCGGAGGGTGTGTTCCAAATATAGGGGGATCACACTCCTCAGCCACCCTGGGAAGGTCTATGCCAGGGTGCTGGAGAGGAGAGCCCACCATCCATTAGTCCAGGGGTGGGCAACTCCAGGCTTCGAGGACCGGTGTCCTGCAGGTTTTAGATCTCACCCTGGGTCAACACAGCTGGATCACATGATTAGTTCATTACCAGGCCTCTGGAGAACTTCATGACATGTTGAGGAGGTCATTTAGCCATTTAAATCAGCTGTGATGCATCAAGGACACATCTAAAACCTGCAGGACACCGGCCCTCGAGGCCTGGAGTTGGACACGCCTGCATTAGTCAAACCTCGGTTACAGGAGGATCGTCCCAGTTGCGCAAAACTGGACCAGCTCTTTACCCTCTCAAAGATATTCAAGGGTGCATGGGAGTTTACCCAACCAGTGCACATGTTTTGTGGGCTAGGAGAAGGCATTCCACCGTGGCCCTCAGTGTTCTGTGGAAGGTGTTTCGGGAGTATGGGCGTATCTTGCCCGTTGCTACGAGCCATTCGATCCTTATCCAACTGTTGTAAGAGCTTTAAAAAAATAAATAAAAATTTGCATCCAGACTTTTCCATTATGGGTTATTGTGTGTGTAGAATTTGGAATTGGGACTGTAACATGAAAAATGCAGAACAAGTGAAGTGCTGTAAATACTTTTACTCTGGTCTGAACCAGGTGATGAAACTTGTAGTTGTGGTTTGGTTTCTTTTCATATAGGAAAAATTCAAAGTGAAGTAAGTGACCCACATTTGTCACTACATGAAGTAACGTTAAGTTGGCATACTGGCCAGATGTTATTGGGATGGGAGCAACAAACATAAGGTGAAATGGGAGCTGTGTGTGAAAATGTTAGGTGTCCCATTACTCTTGAACAAACAGGCTCTGAAGGTGCATCTGCTAAAAATCATATACTGACGTTTATGAATCGCCCGACAGACTCGCCCTTGAAGATGTGTTTGATGAAGTGATTGTGGTGGATGTGATGGACAGTGAAGATTACCACCACTTGTCCTTGCTGGGACGTCCTGAGCTCGGTATCACTTTCACTAAGATCCACTGCTGGACTCTGACACAGTATAGCAAATGCGTCTTTCTGGATGCCGACACTCTGGTGAGTTCACTGACACATGCCGATATGTCTGAAGCTGGTTGAGGGGAGGATCACAAACACTCGGGGTGGGAGCAGTGGGTAGCAGTTTCCCTTGTGTCCTTGTAGTGAAGGCACATTTGAGCCAGTCGCCTTCTCAGCACAGAGGAAATGGTGTCTCACAGATATCTTCATTTAGCATAGAAAAAGAGTTTGTTACAATAACAATAAAAACAAGAACAACCCACCTACCTACCTACCTACAATATGTTCCTACTGAATGAAACTAATACCAGCTGAGGTCCAAGGAGCTTGCAAAGAAAAGCGTCTGGACTTCTTTAAGTTGCTTGAAGACGTTTCACCTCTCATCCGAGAAGCTTCTTCAGTTCTAAGGTCAAATGGTGGAGAGTCCCAGATATAAACCTAGTGGGAGTGACCCCCCACAGAGGGACAAAGGACCCCCTGATGATCCTCTAATCGCCTGAGCCAAGGTGTGACCTCAGGCGATTAGAGGATCATCAGGGGGTCCTTTGTCCCTCTGTGGGGGACCAAAGTGTCCAAAGTCCAGACGCTTTTCTTTGCAAGCTCCTTGGACTACGATGACCTGGATGACTGAGAAC
Organism: Copadichromis virginalis; assembly: GCF_057382275.1. Taxonomy (NCBI): domain Eukaryota; kingdom Metazoa; phylum Chordata; class Actinopteri; order Cichliformes; family Cichlidae; genus Copadichromis; species Copadichromis virginalis. The sequence continues at coordinate 53,205,889 of NC_140639.1, read as the reverse complement.
CTTCACAGACACCAGCTGAGGTGTTTCACAGCAGGCTCTGTAATGAGTAATGTTCTCATGCTTTCTGTAAAAAAGCACGTTTGAAGACTAAAACTTATTTTTTTATCCCTTATGACGCCTGTTTCTACACAAAGGTAACATGTATACCTCCAGATGTCAACTTAAGGTGGATGAAGTCCGTGTAGATGTGAGTTTAGATGACCTCTGGTCTCCTCAGGTGCTGTGTAACGTGGACGAGCTGTTTGACAGGGACGAGCTGTCAGCCGCTCCTGATCCCGGCTGGCCCGACTGTTTCAACTCAGGAGTGTTTGTCTTCAGACCGTCCCTGCACACTCACACCAGACTGCTGGATCACGCCAGTCGCCACGGCAGCTTTGATGGTAACACACGACTACACGGGCTCAGGCACAAGCAATGAGCTACAGTGCTTTGAATTCCAATGGCTCAACTAATTGGAGTCATGTGCTCATAGAAAGCAAGTCAATGATGTTTTATTCCCAACAAAAACATTCAGTCAGCTTTTGGTTTCGTTCTGATCAGGGAGAGAGCGGTGACTGGTCTGATTCAGAAATGCATTATATTATGTCAACCTAGCCTCACCAGGACTTCAGCTATCTTAGTCAGGAACTTCATTGACATAATGCTTTCCCTAGCCCCTTACCTAACCATTAAAAATGAATGCCTAACCCTGACCCTAAACCGAACCATAACCTAATTGCAACCCTGACACTAAAACCACTGTTTGAGCCTCAAAAATGCCTTCAAACTTGTGAGGACCGGTGAGTGTGTCCTCACAAGTGACTGTCGGTCCTCACAAGTATAGTAGAATGCAGATGACGGTCCTCACAAAGATAGCTAGACAGGAACACACACACACAGACACACACAGGCAGCCTCTGGTGGGTGTGGATCTCACAGTTAACCCTTTCACAATGAACTCTTGGACAGCTTTGCATCAAATGCACTGACATAACATCATGTTTTTAATGTGCAGGATCCTTTAGCACCTGCACACCTACCAAACTTTAGGAAGAATAAAATAAAAGAATATTGAGATTTTGGCCTGTTTTCAGCTCTTTATATCAGGACTTTGTTTCAAAGATTTAAAAAAAAAAATCTAATTCCTCGAATTGCTCGATGAATCGTTGCAGCCGTTGAGCTGATCTGAGGACAAATTCTTTGCTTCGATGCTTCGTTTATCAACTGCGGCCTATACTCAAAAAATGCACGGAAGGATCAATAGGATACTCGATTACTAAAATAATGGCCGCAGTCCTTGTAAATGTTGTGTTGCTTTATTGTTCAAACCTGGGTAATTGTTACACAGTCACACAAAAAAAGGGGAACAAAAGATAAAAACCATACATCGAGTTTGTTTTATTGTGGACTTTGTTCTTGTGTGCTGACAGGAGGAGACCAAGGACTGTTGAACTCTTTCTTCAGTAGCTGGTCAGTGGAAGACCTCAGTAAACACCTACCGTTTGTTTACAACCTCAGTGCCAGCTCAGTCTACAGCTACCTTCCTGCTTTCCAACAGTGAGTGTGTCTGCGCTGCCTGTGGTTCTTTTCCACTTAAAACCCACAGTTAAATATCTCCACGTGTAAAGGCTAGTTCTAGTCCTATAATGCATGTCATTGTTTTGGGCATAAATCAAATAGTTTTGTATTTATTGTCACAGGAGCATCATCTGCTGCCTGCATCACTGAGGTGAAAACATATTTGCTAGACGTGCAGTCGGCACTGAAATAAAACTTTGATAACAGATCAGTCGCTGACATCACTCTGAGAAATCTCTTTAATCTGGACTCCAAAATCTAGTTTTCTTCAGAGGTGGACTTTCTATGCTCGTCTTGTCGCTTTAGCTGTCCTCTTCCATCTGTGCAGGATGTGTTTGCACAATGCCGTCGAAGCAGAGCCGTTAAAGTTGACTCCACACGCCCTCACTGACCGTTCACCCTTGTGCTCGGTACAGAACTGCCAAGTTTCCAGACTCCTGAATGCTCCATGATATATATGATATATACATGTCCAACTGCTGCTGTACATGATCAGTCTTAATGCTGCAGTTTTGAATGTGGCATGAAAAGCTCTGTATGAAAAATGCTGGCTAGAAAGCACTTATACATAGAAACGTGCTGGTGTGAATGAGGCAGTCGGGTAAAGTAGAAAAGTGCTGTAGCAGAAGGCCACCGGTCCATAACCCTGTTGGTGTGAATGTGTCCTGGTGTTTTCGACAACGCTTTGCTTCTTTTTCATCTCTGTGTTAGTGTGACACTTTTCAGCTGGTCTATGAAGGCGACCGTTGATTGGATGCTGCAGTTATCTGGCTTGAGTGTGTTTTTAGTATAACATCTGTAGTATTGTAGTGTACCTTAATATTAGGATCAGGAGGGTTTTTAAGCCCTGCACGTTTTCTGTTGTTCATTTTTAATTTGAGCTAACTGTGCATCTCTGCATTGACTGTGAATGTAATCTTACAGTCTGAACACAACTGATAGAGTTCTTATGAAACGAGAATAAACTGACAGAAAACAAACGGTGACAGCTGATGACGCTCCAATGAACCTTCTGGAACATAAATATAGGTTTGAGGAATTGATAAATTGGGAAATACTCTGAACCGTGTGGGTTTCAGTCTCCTCTGTGTTACTGGTTTCCACAGTTGGACATGTTGGAGTTACAGTTTTGTTCTTGCAGGTTTGGCCACAATGCAAAGATCATCCACTTCCTTGGAGCAGACAAACCCTGGAACTCGCAGGGAAACAGCAGCTACTCACACAACATGGAGCAGTTTGTGTCTCTGTGGTGGAAGGAATACCTTATTCACACAGTGTCATCTGCTCCAGTTGTCCAGCCCAAGCAAGAGCAGAAGAAACCACAACAGGTAGGAATGTGCACGAGGGCGGGTAGGACAGTAAAGGTTTAATCGGGGGAAACGGAACAGGTGTGGGACTCACTGGTGGGTGGAGGTCCAAAGTCACACACCAGGAGTCAAAGGAAGGGATCTGAGTGGGACAAAGACAAAAATGACATCTGAAGCTAAAGATTGGCTTTAAACAGCAGCAGACGTTACCAGCATGAGTTACAACTGAGCTATGCAAACGTTCACATGGGATGAGCCATCAGGCTGATAGTGAAACCCCCGAGATGTCTCTGCTTTACCATCATGTGCCTGTGCAGTACAGCAGCTCACAGGTGGTGTCCTTGTTAGTAAACCAGTATCACTGTCATGATGTTGTAGTGAAGGCACCAGACTGGCTTACTCACACTGTCTGGTTTAAATCCGATGCTTTGTTGGACTCCTGTAAGGATACATTGTCACCAGTTTGCTGGATTTTGTTCCATTGTGAAGAGTGTTGCTTTGCCACGTTTGGCAGATGCTCTGCACGTTTTCTCTGCAGCCGCTCCAGCACCAGTTTTCACTGCTGACTTCTCCCTCTGTAGCTGAAGATTTGTCAATCTGTCACATAAGTTGCTGCAGAGTTTGGCTGCAACATGAACGTGGCAGCTAGACGTGTCAGATGGCTGTGCAGCGCTGGTCTTGGTTGTCAGCCCAACATTTACTATCCTCCTTTTTTTTTGTCTTTGTGCAGATCCAAGAAAGAGAAGCCAAGATGCCGTTTACAGAAAACTTGGACACCTCGAATTCACTGCTTGCACATTTTTCTCCTCCTCCTCCTCCAGAGTACCTTTATTCACAGTCTGAACCAGCTGTGGTAAGCTGAGACTGACATGCTGATCTGTATGTTAAGCTCTTGGACAGTTTGTGTTTTGTTGAAGCATCATTTTTTGCTTTTGTTTATTACTAAATATAATTGTCATAGCTGTGCATCTCATGAGTCAGAGTAGGGGGATTAACTACTTTAAACACAAGTCAGACTTTTCCTGTAAGTACTCATTCGATATAATCTCTTATCAGTACATTAATTAGCTTAATGAATAACCTTATTAGCTAGTTGTGTTTTTCATATATCATAGTAATGATCGTAGTAGTTGTGAGTATTTCAGCCTGACTTCATTTGACTCCAGGAAGAAAAAACACAACAAGACAGGGATACAGCCTGCTGTCTGCCACGGGCCTCCGAGCTTCTCGTTGTCTTTGGTCATTTGTTTAATTCATTACAACTTGATGCACTGTGTTTATACAAGCTTGTACGATTAGTTTGAACAACCACATTCCCTCCAGTATGATCACAGCTATGAACATGCATCAGCAGAGTTATCCCCACGATCAGGTGATGTAGAAGCTTTTCCAACAGCGTACGGCACATGCAATCACGTTTGCTGTTTAGTAAAATGATTCCTGCGTCTGCAGTGTTCCCACACAGATGGCACACAGTTGGAGGAGGAGTCGAGATCGTCTGAGGAGTCAGAAGCTGAGGATCCACCTTTGGGGGCAGAAGGCTCTGAAAGCAGTGACGTTCCTGCAGACACGGCTGCTGATCCCGTATGTAGTCCTTTAAACCGTAGAAGTATGAATTTACAGCTGCCAAATTTATGTTCTGTAAAACAATTTATGTTGTAATAATCTGCAGATTTTGCTTGTCAACAGAATCGCAAATGAAACCGTAATTATGTCATTCCTTAGACTAGTTCTGACGGCCCCTCAGACGTAGTGTGGAAATATTAGCACGTTCTCCAGGCTCACAGCAACTTATAACTAAAGGTTTCAGTGAGGTGTGTCTGAGCCAGCGCTATGCAGGGCACATTCTTTCAAGGCAACACTGGTTGCTCAAAACCGCACAGAGCACATGCTGGTGGCAGTTATCATTTTGATTTGGTTTACTTACAATATTTCAGATCGATGTTTATTGTACCAGTTGAATCTGTTCAGAATGAAGTAGAGCTACTGCACTGGTTGAAACGTCCTTTGACTGTCAGTGTTCCCTTAAATGTGTGGCACAGAGTAGCAGACAGCTTGTGAAAGCTTCACTTGTGTTGCCAGAACATGATTCGTGGAGCGGTGGTTTTGTTTTTTTTAGCTACTGTGATACTCCTCCTCCTCTTCACAGACGATTCACACTGACTCTTTGTGTTTACACTGTGTTGTCTTTGTGTAAGAATTCAAATCCGGCCAGATTTCAAAACGAGACTTCTGTTAAATGCATCTATATGGAATAATTATGTGATGTTTATTTCCCACTTTGTCGTGGCAGACACCTGCAGACACTGAGCCGCTGGATCACCGCAGGCTGTGGGAGATGGGACAGGTGGACTACCTCGGCAGAGATGCCTTTCAAAACATCCAAAGGATGCTGGACCGCTTTTTGGATTAAAAAATGTCAAACTTCATCAGCCTTAGTGTTTCCATGTTCTGTAGTGTGGTTACTAAAATGCTGGGGTTTGACAGTTTGCATGCCTTAATACATAGAAGGGCACACAACTATTTATAAAAACTGAAGTTACACACAGTAACACGCTTTCTACCTGTTTACTTACTGATTTATTTATTTGAGCAGTCTGATAGACATCTACATCGTTCATAGATGGTTTTGTTTTGTTTTTAAAGTATCTCCCCTCTGCTGCTTATTACTAGATGGCCCAGTCAGGACAGAGGAGAGCTAGTACCCGTTTTAGTTTCTGTAGTTTTCTTTTCTTTTTGTTCTATTAACCTGTGCTTTCTTGGTATTGTGCTGGATTAGTCTTCATCATTCTCTGACAATGACCACAGGCCAAAACCTGTTGGTCAAGGATCAAAGCTGTTCTTTATACTCCAAGTGTTCTTTGGACCCTTGTTTTTCTCCATGCACCTTGGAAGTAGGTGACGCTGTGGCAGGAACAGCCTTTGTGCTGGAAGTGGCAAATGCAAAATTAATATTGCATGTGAGAATCATAAAAATATGATATAGATAGTTTAATTGGAAACTTTAAATTGCCCATAGGTGTGAATGTGGAAGTGAATGTGAGTACAAATGGTTGTCTCCTGTCTATATGTTGGCCCTGCGACAGACTGGCGACCTGTCCAGGGTGTACCCTGCCTCACTAAGACAGCTGGGGTGGGCTCCAAGCACCTCCCGCCATCCTGAAAAGGATAAGCGAAAGCGGATGGATGGATGGATAGTTTGAAGTTGACTTTAAGTATGCACTTGGCTTTCAAACTTGGATCATTTGAACACCAAAATGCAAGATGTCATGCTACTCATATCCCACCGAGTCATGCAAACTTTGATCGATTCTTTTAAGACAGTCCTTATAAACACATAAAGATTTATGACTATCCTTATAAATAATGAAAATCCATAGAATTTACAGAAATTCTGAACAAGAGTGACTCCAAGATGAATAGGTTGTAAAACCTTAAAGGAAAAGGCCAAAAAGGCAGATGCTTGACCCCTGGAGTCTGTCTATACACATGCTTGTTTAAATATTTAAACCTTTAACACTGGCACTTGTCTGGTGATACCACTAACACTCACTGATGGCTAATAGATGTTTTTCCCATTAAAAATGGTTGCAGTCCTTGAGTTGGTTTTAAATGACTTTTGATATGAACGATTAAATAATGACCAAATTCTACATACCTCAGCACTGACACGATCTGACCAGTACAACAATGAAAAGGCCTAATGTCTCAGAGTAGTGGATGAGAGGACCTGCAGCTCAGCCATCAAGGTCTCGTTCACTCAGTGTTGACTGGAGTGGGCTCCAACCCTAACCCTGTCTCCCGATGTCTCCTCCACTCTCATGAGACTGCTGGGAGATGGAACAAGCCCTGTGGGCGCACACAAGGATGTCTTTTCCTCGATGAGCTCAGCTGCCGCTTCATGCCTGCAACAGTGATATGGACACAGCAAAGATACACCTGTGGCCAATACCTGCAGAACCATTCTTTTTTTGGAGGTTGTCTTCTTATTGTCAGTGTACAACGGTGTTATTTTTGTGCCTCTATTCTGAGCACACGTAAAGAATTTACAAATGTACAAATGTTGCATTTTGAGGAGAAAATAATTTTGAGCAAAGAAAAGTTTAATTTGAGCGAACAAAATTCATTGCTGCATGCAAGAAATGTATTTGAGTGTTTGCTATTATCCATATACACACAATAACAGCCCCTCTCGCTCAGTTGTTGGCATTTGCTCTTGCTCAGATCTCTGCTCTGTGCGCTCACAGACATCTGCTCTCAGTGTGTCGTTCTCGCTCACATCATCTCTGCTCTCTGCACGCTCAACTCTTTCTGTGCACTGTTACAAATGTGCCACAAAACCAACCAATCACAGACTTGGATGCAAAACTTATGATTGGCTGTTTTGGTCTCCAATCAGCTCCCTAGCTACTGCATTCGGGAAACATGGTCCAGAATGTAACTAAATCCATTTTCGGTTAGTATTGTAGCGTCCCTCCGACAGAAGACGGAGACTATCGTTATTCCGGTTACCTGGTGTTATATTAGGAACAGTAACACCGGCTACTGTGTGCCATAGCCAACGCCAAAACGAGGGAAAAACGCACTCTCTTGAGTCAAAACAAACCCCCAACTTGCGCTCCTTTTCCCCTGCAAACACACACAACAACATTCTCTAACACCATATGTTAAATGTTGGGTAAATTTTGTGTTAATGTGTTGGTCTTAAGTTAAACTAAGGTGTAACACTGAATTGATTGACAATTTATACTTTGTACTTTAAAAAACACTCAAATGAAGTGGGGACATTTTTGACCCCTGAGGACCACAGGTGTGTGGAGGACATTATGAGGGTTAAACCAGTCCACTCCACTGGATTTAGCTACATTTTGGACAGTGTTTCTGGAATGCAGTAGATAACGAGCCGATTGGAGAAAGAGTTGAGCGTGCAGGGAGCAGAGATGTTGTGAGTGTGAGCGACACACTGAGAGCAGGTCTGCAGACGTCTGTGAGCGCACAGAGCAGAGATCTGTTATTGTGTGTATATGGATAATAGCAAACACTGAAATGCAGTTCTTGCACACAGCAATGAATTTTGTTCACTCAAATTAAACTTTTCTTTGCTCAAAATAATTTTCTTCTCAAAATGCAACATTTGTACTTGCAAGATTTTTTTATGTGCACTCAGAGTAGAGGCACAAAAATAACGCCATAGTGTAGCTGGTGTCTCTTTAATGTGCACCAAAGCAGGTGAAATGATTGATGATGGCTTCTGCTTTTTAACGTGTAATAAGAACTGCTTTCTGTTTTAGCTGGTTTTGAGAAACCAGTAGCACCAGTTTAATTTGTGATTTCTGAGCTGGTATTGAATCAACTTGCAACAAAATTGCTTGTTTTGTGGAGCTGTTACTTTTGGTCATGTAGTCAGATTTATAAAAACTTCCTAGGCCACCCCATGTGTGCATCTGCACAAACACACACTCTCACTACCTTATTTCTTAAGGATGTTCTTTAATGTTTCCAGTAGGGGGCACTGTGGTCCTTTAGAGTGGCCATCTTCTCAGCTCATCACAGAAGCAAAAGCAGAGATTAATAGCTGTCTCTCTGCTGTTGGCAGGATGCTGTGTGATCCTTATCCAATGGGCGCACAGTGCATGTAATTTTCATAAGCATTTCTCCTATAATGTTGTCACCACAACACAATGCAGTGTGCTGAATGTAAAGCAAGAGTAAAGATGTGAGAAGGCCTCGGCTAAGAGCAGTGATGTGCCCGGCTTTCTAAGCAATTCCTCCTTCAGTCTAATTCATTCAAGATTAGTGTGTGAGTGCAGAGTTGGGATAAGTCAACCCTTTCACACATAGTAGTCACGACAGTGGACAGCTATGCAAAGGCTGTTGTCTTGTATTCGTGTCAGTGTTGATGGTATACTTAAACCCCTACACTGGACACTGATGTGTCACTCCAAGCACTGCCTGGTCCTTTAATGTTACTATAGATGTATGATGTGTTTCTTTGTAATTATTGTTATTTAACTGTTTCATGCATGAATTATGATAACCTCAGTCAGGATTTTTATTCATCTTTTCATGCCTAAAGATGAATAAAAGTCCTGATTGAGGTTGGCATAGTTCATGCATGACAGGGTTAATAAGTTCACATGACCACCTCATTCATTAAGTCCTGAAAACTAAAAGGAATCAAGAGATCAGTCCACGGAGGCGATACAATTCTTGAAATGATTCGAGTAACTGCAGTAACCTAGGATGACCAACAGAAAGCTGGGTTAGATTATTTCAGCCTTTGTTGTGTGACAGTCACCTGCACTACGCTGGCAGCAGCTTAACCCCCATAATGTCCTCCACACACCTGTGGTCCTCTGGGGTCAAAAATGTCCCCACTTCATTTGAGTGTTTTTTAAAGTACAAAGTATAAATTGTCAATCAATTCAGTGTTACACCTTAGTTTAACTTAAGACCAACACATTAACACAAAATTTACCCAACATTTTACATTTTAGGGCCACCAGACCTTGTTTACATAAAGTATCGTCTGTTTTTGAGCAAAAATAAAACAAGACAATAAAATATTTAAATGTTTAGATTATTTTGACTGTCTGACTAACCACAGAGTGCTGTATGTTGAACTTTAGTGAGAATTGTTTGTTTTTTAATCATTTCAAATTTTTAAATGGCAGCACATAATCACAGCTGTGGTCCCATCTGCTTTGATTGATACTTAATTACTATGAAGTGGATTTTCCCCCACTTTTAATTAAAACTTAATTCAAACATTTTGACACAATTTCTTTATTCCATTTCAAATTTATATCTGATAAAACCTTATTTATACAATGTTATTGTATAAATAAAGTTATTGTATATGTTATTATAAAATGTTTTTGTTTTTGCATAAAAAATAAATGAAATCATCAGTTATCGTGAGGATCGTTTCACAACCAGAGTCGGCTGCTTTAACAGATGATCACAGACGGGTTTATGTCAAAGTTAATTTAGAAAGCTGTTTTTAAACTACTTCAAGTTTTTTACTGGCAGCACATAATCACACCTGTGGTCCTCAGGGCTCAAAAATGACCCCGTTTGCTTTGAAGCAACAAGTATAAAATATCATCCATCTCTGTGTTTCAAGGTTTTATTCAACTTTATTCCAACTCATTGCCTGACAGTTTTCTATATTTTGGCATGGTAGGAGGGCATGAGTCTGAGTGAAGGCAAACTTTCATGAGGACAAAGGCGTGTCCATATTTGACCCAAGTGCAGGAGGAAGCTCAGGTTTATTCCTCTGCACTGGTCCCATCATGGACAGCATTCTTTCTGCAGTTGCAGGCCAAGGGGCATATACAGTAAACAAGCTGTTACAGGTGATTGTTTTCTTTTGGAAACCTGCAATGTTAGGGACAACTCGTGTCCTGACTGCAGGACAGACGGTTTGCCATCGCACACGAGCATGTTCCATGTACAGCTGGACCTGCATCACATGCTGCCCATGTTTTTGTCTCAAAGTTCCCTGGTTTACTTGGATGTTCTGTTGGACAGAGTCCTCTGAAGGGGACTTGGTGCTCATACAGTCACATCAGTACCAGGATCTTACATCACAGCAGGAGAAACACCCACTTGTTCCATACACCTCACAGGAGCACGTTTGTGTCATGAACGACGATCATCTATTGTGTCTTTATCAAGAAATTATGTCCTTTTTGTGCTTTTATGATTAATCTTGTGTCACCTTTAAAACTTCTCTACCAGACTCAGGATGTCGTAAACTGATCGTTGATTCTTCCTCCTCATTTTATTAGAGGACAATATGTGCTTTGTTCTGCTGGCCATTGCTTTGCACAACATGGTAAAAAAATTTACTTTTTTCATACTTTCTGTGTATGTATTATTGTAGGGTCGACCTTACATTATGAAGCACTTTGATGCAGACTGTGGCTGTATTCCCCGAGGCGACTCAGCGTAGCTGCGACCAGCTTCCCTCGTCCTAATTGCAAAGTTTGATCTATAAGGCCAGCTAAACAAAAACTGCACTCTTGAATTATTTATTTAGAGTTAGAAAGTTATATTTCCAAGAAAATACTACAAACATTTTTAGCAGAGTGGCAAAACATTCTTGAGTCATCACTTTTTCAATTTGTTCCCTTTCCAACCTCAGCAGAAATAAAGGTTTTGTTTTTGAGCTTAGTGGAAATGTGGAGGAATTTTATATTCAAATAAGGAAAACTGCTACGCATCACAGTCTGACAGACACAAATTATTTACATATAAGAACGTAGTACAGTGTCAGCACTCTGCAGAAGCAGATTCAAAGATGCTCCACGTTGCTGTGAGTTATTGAAAAATCTGCACCAAGGTACAAAAACATGGAAATATTCAGGTTGGGCCTTTATTATGAAAAGCACAGGATACCAGCAGTTTCAGCTTCTTTAAATAAAAATACAACAACAACAAAATTACATATATTCTCAGTCAATTTTATTAAGTTCAAAAGTATTTCACAATTAAATGAGCTGTTTAGCAATTCTTTACAGGCTGACATCATCTGTCCTTGTCAGAAATAACTGTTCCACTGAAGAAAAGGTACACATACAGCTGGGAATATATGCTCACTGATCAACTGGAGATCAGCCAAAGGATAAAATGTTTTGTCGTGATTAACTTTGAGTGGAGCTGATAGAGCCAAAGCCGGATAGTTTAAGGCCGGGTCTGCAGAGTAACTCTTTGCACAGCTTTGTCCCGCCAGGCTACATTTTAACATGCTGAACAGTTTGGCAGTCATTGGCGTAAATGCTAATTATTCCAATGTTGTTCATTTAGCACCAGTCTCATGTAGACGATTGTGGTTAGGCGTGATCCATCTGTCATAACCTGCACATCGCACCCCGGCAGCATCATAAGCAGCTGAGGTAATCACAAGCCAGCAAAACAAAATCGCTGTCCACATATTTAGTTTGAATACAAATGTAGATTTCCAATTAACAATTATATTACAAAAGTTTAGAAAAATAAATTAAAGCATTGCACATCCTTGATAAGATAAGCATCTTATACTAAAACGAATCAACATCATCTTCACTTCTTTACTGAATAAAAGAGTCATTTTGTGTTTTGCATGCTGGCATGCACGCTCCACGTCCCTGAGTCACTTGAAACAACGATGTTTTATATTATTTAAGTCTATCTTTATTACAGTATTTGTCTTGCACATAGCAGGTGAACACAGCTATTCTGCTTGATAGTGTGAAGTGCCAGCACAAGACAATTACTTTTGCTTTCTCTTTCCAGTTGTGTAGGCTAATTACCTCACAATGTAAAGTGGCCTGAGGAAATCGTTGTTGTGAATTGGTCCTCTATAAAAAAAAACAAAAAAACTGCATATATTTCCTACATGCTTGAAATGGGAGGTTTGCAAAATGGTGAAAACTGTAAACTGGCACTCGGTGTCTTCAACTAACGGCCTCTAAAGAACAAACACTCAAAGCATCACTGCAGGTTTTAATCAACTCATCATTATAACTGAAGTTATTACTACATGTGGTGATTAAACACTTCCTTTTAATCAGGCAGTTGTTTGGGCAGCAACAGACGAAGAGGAACGGTGACATTTTAGAACACGTTGAGAACTGTAGCTTTAGAGTCCAAGCCAATGGCGTTTCTGGCTGTGCATCGGTAGATGCCAGCATCTCTTTGTGTTGGATTCTGGATGATGAGGGAACCTTGCGGAAGGAGGTACTTGTTTTCAAAGAGCTTTGGCTTTGCATTGGCAGCCAGACGAATTTTGTCAGGTGTTTCCCATGCTACCTCAACTTTAGGGATGCCAGTTGCTACACAGTTTAACTGAACAGCAACTCCACGTTTAGCATAAGTCACAGAGGGAGGGCCGTTAGTAATTTGAGGTGCGTATGCTATTACATTTACCACAGTGGAGAGCAAGGAGCTGCCATATTCATTACTAGCTCGGCAAACGTAGGGACCCCGATCGTGGACTGACACTTGTTGAATGGCAAGGGTTCCATTGGGCTGTATGGTGTATCGCCCAGCTCTCTGTGGTCTGCTGAGGACGACTCCACTAGGCAGAGTCCATGCTAGTCTGAGTGCTTCACCAGTGGTTTGACAGTGAAGCCAAAGGTTTTCCCCATTCATGACACTGACAGGGGAATTATATCTGCTGTTGATCTCTGGTTTTTTTCCTGGGGACAGTGTAACAGTATGCTCCACAAGCCCCCTTGAATTATGTATCAGACAGCGGTACATACCAGCCTCAGCCATAGAGGGGTTGCTGATGATCAGCAAGCCGTCAGGCTGGTGGAAAAACTTGGAGAACCGAGCACCACTACGCAAAGGTGTACCACTGGGCAGGATCCAGGTGACAGGCAGTAGTATTGAGCCCTCAAAGGAGCAATTCAAAGCCACAGCATTGCCTACACTCAGTGACTGAACATTTGCTTTGGGAGCTCTAATTTGTGGCCTCTCATCAACTGTCTTCACATCCAAGTTGACCACCAACCTGACCTCTCCTCCTTCATTACGAGCAATACAAACCAGCTGCCCCGAGTCTGTCTCCTTGGGTGAATGGATTTCTAAGGTACCATTCTGATGAACTACCATTCTATTGCTGTAATATGGAGCAGAAAGGGTCAAATTTCCTGGCAGAAGCCAAGTGATTCGAGGGCTGGGGTTTCCATGTACATTGCAGTCCAGCAGCTTTTGCTGATTCTGAACTGCGGTTACTTTGATAGCATTCAAAGTTCCTCTTAACCCACTGATCACTGGAGGTGTTATCAAGACTTCGAGTCTGGTAACTTCACGGTCCTGTCCTGCATTGTTTCTAGCTATGCATGTGTAGTTACCTTTATCAAAACCTTGGATCTTTTGAACTACCAATGTCCCATCATCCAGAACCTGGTATTTGTCTAATGCAGGGAAAATCACTTTGTTTAAAGGGGATAACCATGTGATGACTGGCGCTGGTTCACCTTTGGCATTACATCTCAGTGTAGCTTCGTTGCCATAGAAAACGCTGACAGTCTGTGGGTCTTTATTTTGAATTTTCGGTGGGGAGGGTGCAGCTTTGATCTTGACTCTGACCTTCATCTCATCTTTGCTATGTTGGTTTTCCGCGTAACATGTGTAGTCACCTTGTTCTGGCATGCGAACATTGTTGAAGTAAAGTGTCCCATTGTCAAACACCACATACCTACATGTAGTTCCAGAAGAGAAGGATAAGAAATGGTTACTCACTGTTACACTTTCATGACTGGATTCATTGGTTGGCAACAAAGAGAATGTATTAAATTAATACAACATATATAATTACATTATTTAAATTTAAACTTCACATATTCATGTCACATGAAGTTCTTTTCTTACCAAAGGAAAAATAACTAGTGATTACACCTGATGTTTCAGTCTGACTGAAATCTGTTAATTTAATTAAATTTCAGTTAATTTCTATAGCGCCAAATGACAACAACAGTCGCCTCAAGGTGCTTTATATTGCACAGTAGACCCCTACAATAATAGATACAGAGAAAAACCCAACAATCATATGACCCCCTATGAGCAGCACTTTGGCGACAGTGGGAAGGAAAAACTCCCTTTTTACAGGAAGAAACCTCCAGCAGAACCAGGCTCAGGGAGGGGCGGGGCCATCTGCTGTGATTGGTTGGGGTGAGAGAAGGAAGACAGGATAAAGACATGCTGTGGAAGAGAGACAGAGGTTAATAACAGATATGATTCAATGCAGAGAGGTCTGTTAACACATAGTGAGTGAGAAAGGTGACTGGAAAGGAAAAACTCAATGCATCATGGGAATCCCCCGGCAGCCTACGTCTATTGCAGCATAACTAAGGGAGGATTCAGGGTCACCTGGTCCAGCCCTAACTATATGCTTTAGCAAAAAGGAAAGTTTGAAGCCTAATCTTAAAGTAGAGATAGTGTCTGTCTCCCGAATCCAAACTGGAAGCTGGTTCCACAGAAGAGGAGCCTGAAAACTGAAGGCTCTGCCTCCCATTCTACTTTTAAATACTCTAGGATTTCTCTAGGATGGTAAACTGTTCTTGAAGTTCACTGAGAGAGAAAGAGCTGTGCAGGAAGTGTGATTATGTTGTGGTGGAAGCAAAACAGCCAAAGTCAGAGGGAATTAACGATGTTTATCAAACATGAAGATTAGTTTGGATCTTCTTTTGCTGCTGGTTCAGTGAATTTTGGATGGAGAGAGACAAAACCTGCAGCATCAGAATCTGTGAGACGTCGGCCTTCAGCACCGACGGCGTGCCTGTTTACGTGCGGTCGGGTGAACGATCCACGCTCTGTGTTTATATCTTTGTGTGGTTGTTGAAATAGTTTAGTGAGCTTTGAGCACTAGAGACTCGACTAATCGTTTCCAAGGGAGTCTAGTTTTAATGAAATGAGACCAATGACATAAGACACCTTTCAACATATTTATGGGGTAGTTGCAGACTTTTCATAAGGCAAACTAGCAAAGCTATGTTTTTAGTCATTTTTGTTTAAATGGATACAATTTATTGGAGCAATATTGTACTTTTAAATAATTCATTTACTTGCTCTGTAGCTGCTCCTGACCCCATGGTGGCAGAATTGTTTAAGTTACAGTTAAGTCGAGTTCTTGCAGCAAAAGGGAAAGCACAGAGACAGAAAGAAGATTAGCTCGGTTTTCTGTAATAATGCCCAGAAGTTCATGAAACAGTTAAAGGAAGATGGATGTTCAGTCATTTCTCTAGTGACTAGGTTCCCACACTCACAGATCCTTCTGATAAACAAAGCATCACCACAGAATAGAACTTCATTAACCCTGGAGAACCCATGGGGTCGGATCTGACCCCATGGGTTCTCCAGGGTTAAAAATGGTTAAACTTCCATCTACACAGAAGAACTTGGATCAGACAGCACAAATGCTGGCTGGTGAAGGTGTTTTCCCCCTGTGTTAGACACTGGGAGCACTTTGTAGAAGTTAAAACAGCTCGTACCTGCGACTGCGCCCCTCAGAGACACCATCGCTCTGTTTGACTGGGTTAACCATCGTGCCATCCGGCAGAACCCAGCTGATCTCCGGGTTGGGGAGGCCAGAAGCCACACAGTCCACCGTCAGGTCCCCACCGTACAAAACCTCCTGACTGGATCTTTGCTGCTTCTGTTCGATCTTGGCTGGTCTGCTCAGCACGTGTACCCGCAGCAGCACGTGGTCGTCGCCCATCTTGTTACGAGCCACACATAAGTAATCGCCACTGTCCTTGTCAGTCACTGGATGAAGGCTAATGCTGCCATTGGGAAACACTTTGATTCTCCTGTCAAAACTGCAAAAAACAAACAACCAAAGTTGATGCATATGATTAATAATTAAGATTGCTTTGAATGATTTCTAATGACAACACTTAGTTTGAGCATTTTGTTTCATTACAAGATTTACGTTTCACCTGTACTGAGCATCTACTAGCTTCTTAGAAGGTGTCCTCCAGAGGATTCGGGGCTCTGGCTGTCCTGTTGCCACACAGTTTAGTAACAAACTACTCCCATAGATGACATGTGTTCTTTGGGGTGATGATAAGGTGATACTGGCCTTGGCAGAGGACAGATTCTTCCTTATGTTCAGGATCACAGTTCTCCTGCTGGATGCCACTGTGTTACTGGCTGAGCACTCGTATCTCCCAGCATCTCTTTTGCCCACACGCTGTATGTAGAGAGTCCCATTGGGGAAAACAATTAGGTTCTGTCCAGTGTCTAAGGATGCAGTGAGCTGTGCACCATCAGGTGTAAACCAGCGAATAACAGATGGAGGGGAACCTGTAGCAGTGCAGTGGATGTAGGCAGGGCTGCCTTCTGAAATGGTGGCAGTCTCATGATGTGACTGCTGAATCACGGGTGGCAATGCTCGGACATGAAGACGTACTGAAACAGAGTCAGTTCCAGCTGCGCTGCTGCCAATGCACTTATAAATCCCTCTGTCTGTATAGCGGGCCTGGCTGATCCGGAGGATCCCGTTATTTCCAACAACTACGTGCTGCTGAGACGGAACAGAAACGGAACCAGCAGCTACATGGACGTAGTTAGGGAGTACCCATGTGACCCGGGGCGCAGGATGCCCTTCCACTTTGCATTCCACACTGACTTTGTCACCTAGATGCACAGTCATTTCTCTGTGCTGAGGATGCAGGACCCGCGGAGGCTGAGACAAGACCACAAGGTTGACCAGCATCGTGTCCGTGCCGTACTGGTTCTGCGCTGTGCACAGGTATTGGCCTCCGTCTGTGAGCTGTGTGCTCCTGAGGATTAATGTACCATTTTGGTGGACCTCAAACCTCTGGACCCTGGTGTTCTGAGGAATATTCGCCCCTGCAAAAGTGGACAGACACAAAATGCACAGTCTTTTCTCAAACACAGAATAAAATTTAAGATGAAAATAATTGAGAGTATAAAATATTTAGCGTAAGAGAAATTGATGTCACATTTACATAGTGTACAAAAATACAATAAATGAGAGGACTTATTGAAAAATGCAAATATTTTAGTGTGATTGCCAACCGTGGAAAAAACCCCCGTACCATATAAGAGCAAAATAGTTACTTTTAATTATGAGCAGGCTAAAGGCCCTTTTAAAAACTCATATCATAATAAAGTAAGTAAGTAACATAGATTATAAAAATGTTACAAAATTCAAGACTATAACCATAATCTTACAAGTGCATCATCTACATCATAGCATCGTCAGTCATGGAGGTTATATGGAAACACATCTACAGTAATAAGGAATGTCTGAACATACTGATATGCTTGCAAATGTTGCTGATAATCTGCTATTTGATATACTATGTGCCAATATTTCCAATAAAACATCTTTGCAAGCTATATTTATATAAGTCTGCAGGTAGTTACATTTTGCTCTGGTTAACATTTCACTACATCAAAATATTTTTGGATGTTTCCATTTGAATAAATAAATGATATGTTTTCTATTTTCATAGCCATGTTTCAGCAGACAGAAGTATGATGGCTCTGAAAATGTATGGAAAAAAGAATGAATGAGGTTGAGTCATACATACCACTAAGAGCTTTGGTCCATGACAGGAAGGGCTTTGGGTCACCTTCAGTCTCACAGGGAAGTTGAACATCTGTTTCAGCTTTAACAGTGAACGTCTGGAAATGAGTCTTAGTTATCCTTGGCTTTCCTCTTGGAACAGATCCTTGTGTAGGTACCTGGTGCTTCCTGGACACATTGTGAGTACTTGTTAACAGTGTCCCTCTATGCGGATTCGTTTGGACTGTAGCAGTCGGAGCAGAGGTGACCGACTGTAAGACGATCTGTCTGCCAGTCAGACGTGTGCTAGTTGGTTTGTGGTCTGCCGACT
Source organism: Copadichromis virginalis (assembly GCF_057382275.1). Classification (NCBI taxonomy): domain Eukaryota; kingdom Metazoa; phylum Chordata; class Actinopteri; order Cichliformes; family Cichlidae; genus Copadichromis; species Copadichromis virginalis. Next base: position 53,187,666 of record NC_140639.1, on the reverse strand, counting down.
GGGCTGTGGGCTGGAAGTTTAATTCTTTCCGTGGCTCTGATATGTTAATGATGGGGTTTATTTGTTGGTCTTCATTATGGCCGACTCTGATCCGGGGAGTCTCCTGCATGCTGGTCCTCAGTGAAGAGTCCATCTTGGCTTCTGTGGAAGATATTTTGGGAAGTGTGGTATCCACTGTCACTTTGACACGCATTATAGGATCAAGCCTCGGAGTGGCAGGAGAGGTAGGTTTTGCTTTAAAGGTACTAGCAGTAGAAGGAAAAACATTTTCATTTAGAGCTTCTTTAAGATTCTGAGCTACCTTTGAGGGTTTACTTTGACTAGAAGTATAATGTGAATTTTCAGGTACTGCAGAAGTCTGTGTAACACCCGGAGCTGTCTCCAAATAATCCTTGGAAAGTGTGCTTGGTGTCACAGTCAAGTCACTGGGAGTGTACCCAGAGGTTGTCTTGATTACTTGGTCGATCAAAGACGTGGAGGATGGGGACAGCGGTGCCAAAAACCCCTCCCCACTCTCATTCAACAGCATCCTCTCATTAGTTGTGTACTGCTGGCCCAGTTGGCTCTCCTCCACATTGCTTTGCAGTTGTAAAGTGTTGGTGGCGTAAAAACCCACCAACAAGCTGTCAGAGCTTGGCAGAGGTCCAAGGTCACCCATAACACTTGACCTTTGTGTCTCCTCAGGAAGCCTAATAGGTGGAGCAGGCGTGTTTATAAGCCTCTGCAAAGTGGCCGGTGTTGGTGCACTGAAGTGCTCTAGTGGACAGTCTGAAACTCCAAAGGCTGCTTGAGAGGTTGTCTTTGTATCACCCACTTCTGGAAAAGTTGCTGGAAGCGATGGTGCCGCTAACGTGCTTTTTAATAATGGCAGATGGCTGTCCTTTGTTTGGAGGAAAGAAGCTGGTGGGGAGGAGGGTTTAGTGGCTGCCTCGTGGTCGTGCCTGGAGGCTGTGCTTTCTTTATGACTCAGTTTTCCTGATGACGCTTCTTGGCTGCCAGTGAATGGAACAGTGGTACTGGGATTGGTTGCTGTAACTTCTGAGGAAGCTATTTTTAGCAGTGTGGAGGGAGTGGTCTTGACAGTTGCTGGGACAGCTTTGGCAGGTGTGATGGCCATAGACGGGACAGATTTCACAAGCTTTTGTTTCCTTCTGTTTGGCCTCCTCCTCTGACTCCCATTCCTTCGCCTGGAATTATGTTGTTGGAGGCGTGGAGGGGATTCAGAGCCTTCAGAGCCAGTTGTTGGAGATGCCCTTGCTACAGACTGCAAATCATCAGATTTTATGACAGGCTCACTAGGATATTTTTCTTCTTTGCTTTTCGTTGATTTGTTTGGATTTACTGAAAGGATCCTTTTCAAAAAGGGTTCGTTATCATTCCTCGAACTGGCAATAACCTTTAGTCTATCTGTATTGACATGCCTCTGTGATTCCTTGGACCAATCAGCTGTTTTATCCTCATTAACATCTGTGTTTGTGAGCGACTGCCAGAACGTGACAGCATACAGTGGAACAGATGTGGCCTGTGGGGAAAACACACTGTTTGAACTTGTGTGTAGGTCTAAGACCGCATCGTTGGATGTCTGTGCTGTTGTAGCTTGCATGCTGTGTGCGTTGTCTATAATGTTGCTGTTAGATGTCACACGTTGTGTGGCCTGGTCTTGTACATTTTGTTTATCAGTTTTGAACAGCGGATTGTGTACAGGAGTGTGCAGCGTCCTGAAAAAACCCTGCCGTGCCTGCTCAGTCACACTGTCTGCTGATCCTTTAGTAGCTTCATTTGACTGCGTTGTCCCCTCTGCAGCTTTCCTCTCTGTTGTGTGCTGAGTTGGGACTGGTGTCACAGCATTTTGAGCCTTTCTATCTCTAATCTTGGCCAAAATATGAGCCCATTTCTGTGGATCTATTTTACCTTTCGATATATTAATCCTCCTTGTGTTGTCAGTAGGATTCTTCCTGTCTACAACACGCGATCCTCTTGGTTGCTGAAGCATTGGGGGCTTCCGCCAGAAGTGCCTGGACGGGTGAATGCCCCTCCTGCTCGGGACCACACCTCCTGGAGTTCTCCTTCTCAAAGGCTCCAGGTGGCTCACTGGAGCCCCACCCTGAGTGCCTTCAGTGTCCCCTGATGCTTCTTCTGTGTCTTCTGTGGGGATTTTAATTTGAGTGTTGACTCCTGAAGCTGACTGAGGTGTTGCTGGAAACTTCCTGAAGTTGTGCCTGATAACAGCGAGTTTTGTGGCCAGTGTATCCACACCATGTTGATTCATGGCAACGCATTTATAATAACCACTGTCTAATAACTTGGACTGTGGAATATGTAGAGTGCCATTGGAATAGACTAAAGCTCTGGATGAGTTGGCTTGGAAACTCACGATGCTGCTGTTTGGCAGAATCCAGTTAATTTCAGCATCGGGGGAGGCAGATGCAGTGCAATGCAGGGAAATAGGTTTGCCTACAAATACCTCACTAGGTTTGATTGATGTTTCGTCCCTCGGGGGAGGGCTGGAGGATTCCTGCACTGTCAGATAGAACGGCAAGACAGCAAAGTCTTCGTGAGCCCTGGCGATACAGTAGTAACTTCCTGCGTCTGTGGGGCGGACAGCCTTAATAATCAACGTTCCACCGCGGGACACAGACAGTCTGTTGCCTGGACTTGAGTACGGTGCCTCCACTTTGGAGCCATCTGGCAGCATCCAGCGAATAACTGGTTGACCTGAACTGTGCACGCTGCAGTTCATTCGAGTTTGCTTTCCTAGGATAGCACTGAAGACTTTATGACTGGTGTTTGTTGACTCAATCGTGACCCATGACCTCTTCTGTCTTTGCACCTCCTCCGTCACCACCATCTCTGAGAGCTCTGTGCTCATACTCAATTTTGCCATCCTGGCTGACGACTGAAGCTGGTTCAGCTGAAGGTTCACAGATGTTTGCAGCAGCCATGGTGGTTGGGCTGTTATATTAACTTTGAGACCTGTGTAGTACAGGGCATCTTTCTCAGAGTCCTGTCTGTACATATGGGTTTGATGAAGGTCTTTGCTTAGAATAATTTCCCTCTGTAAATGTGCTGGCACACTGCTGTAGTATGCTATGAGCCTCCACAGTTTTTCATATTTTTCTCTATTAACTGGACAGTCCAGATCTACCGCCACTGTGATGTTGGTCAGCTGAGGCTGACTGCTCTGCTGCCAGCTGATCTTGGTAAGCTCATTAGACTTGCTAATATTACACATCAGATCCAGCTCATTCCCATGTTCATCAGCTAGGCCAAACGAGAGATTTCCAAATGGTTCTATAAAATCCTCTGTGGTCAAAACCTCACTCTCAACATCCTTAGGTGTGGACATCCTGTGAGGAAAGGTGATGACGGGGCTTCTGCAGACCAGGTTCTCCGCATCAAAGAGGTCCTTTCTCTGGAGGTGTCTGGGAGACGAGCACATGGGACACAGCTGGCCACTAGGAAGGGTCCTATCCTTTTTACATTTTACAACACCTGGGCAAAGAACAGAGCATGAGCGTTATAAAATCAGATCATCACGTCTCTTTGAATATTTTATGCATTTTGAGTCTTAGTTTACTTTAACCATCACAAAAAGAAAGCTCTAAATATAATTGCAGCGTACATATTAAAAATACCACCTGGAAACTTTTTATTCCAGTCATGGAGCCGCCTCATGCTGCAGTCACAGATCCAAGGGTTTCTATGGAGGTACAGGCTCTCCAACTGGGGCATGGTCCCTACCAGCCTGGAAGGAAGTGTCACCAGATCATTGTCTGACAGGTAGAGGTGCCTCAGAGTTGAGACATGAAAATGGCTTTTCACAGTGAAGGTGGTGAAGGTGTCTGGGTGCAGCTGCTGAAGCTGGTTGCCCTCCAGCTGCAGCAGCCAGAGAGAAGTGAGGCCCTGGAAGGCGTCTGGATGGATGTACTCCAGCTGGTTGTGATCCAGGTGTAACCTGGCCACAGACCACAGACCGTGGAGAGCGTGCCTGCTGATCTCCTTCAGTTTGTTGTAGCTCATCTTCAGCATCTACATCAGTGAGCAGGGAGAACAGAGAACGTCTCTATTGCTCATCATATTAGAGTACTTCTAGTTACATACATGAACCAGGCATCAAGGTTCAGCATCAAGGCACATATACATCATACAGTTTGTATGTCAGTGCTTTGTTTCATTAAAATTTCAGGGAGAAATTTGGGATTTAAAATTACACAATTTTTACTTCATATCTTACAAATTCTTAGGAAGAATCAGGAATTTGTCCAGCAGATAAAATGATTATTAAAGTTGGATGTCTTTTGTAAATTTCGATTCACAGTTTGGCCCAGGTTCAGATATCTTTTGCTTTTTTATTCCTAAAACTAGACTGTGTGGATAAATCTAAGATATTTGCACAATCTCATTTAAGTGCTCGTGTTGAATTAATCAGTAATATGTGCTGACTCTTTTGCACATTAGTAAAATAGTTATTATTGTATTAAAACCGAGCATTTTAGGAGATATAGGCTTTATGTATACACTCATAATCATATGTGTATGTGAGATACCATATGAGAGATTATGAAAGGCTCAGACTAATATGGATTCATCATTAAAATTCACTGTTTTGCTCAAACAACAATCCCCCTGCCACCATTTATTGATTTAGGTCATTGCACCTGAAGTGAACTGAGCTCCGTGAACGCTCCATCAGGTAGCTGGTGAAAGTCATTCCCATGAAGCATGAGCATCTCCAGCTTCCTCAGGCCCATCAGTGATTTGTCAGTGATGTTATTAATTTTGTTGAACCTTAAATAACAAAACCAGAGTGGAGAGGATAACAGACATGAAACCAACTCATGCACTTCCTAAGCCTCGGTCTTTACATAAAGCATTTCACTGCATTAAGTGTTTAATCCAGTCACTGACAGTTTAATAACCATGCTAAATCAATGCTACGGATGCCAGAGCGACTGACCCCAGGTTCATGTGTTTCACGTGTTTGGGTATAGCTGCTGGGATGGTGAGAAGGGAGCGGAAGGTGCAGTGGAGCTCGGTGGGCTGAGGGCAGGAGCAAAGTCGGGGGCAGAAGCCACAAGTGGCAAGAGGAACAATAATCAGCACCAGCAGAGTGTTTAGGACGAACTGAGAGGGAAGATCCATCTTCATCTGCGGGATTATCCGTCACAGCAGCTGCCTGTAAAGTCACTATAATGACAGAACAATGAAAAGAGTACAGAAAAACCCAGCTGCTCACTTTCTGGTGAAAAGGCTCGCCTGAGATGTCAGTCATAATCTGTCAAAGGTCAACTTTACTTTCAGCACTTTCATCCCCCATGCATGACTTTGAGGCTCTGCTGAATGATGCACATAGCGCTGAAGCAAGGTTTCATAAACGTCTGCTTGAAGCACTGCAGTCAAATGCAGATATCCTTACCTCCTCTCCTGCAGGGGGGCTCCTGTGTCCCATTTTAACGACACTGTTAAAACCGAAACTTTAAGATGACGTGCTGCAGAAAACCCCAAAAAGCAAAAACGATTTTAAAGTACAGTCCTCCTGATCACTGACTGCTTTAAGCAGTGACCCTGGTTGTGAACCTCCGTCGGGGAACGAGCGGTGAGTCTCCTCCGCTCGCTCGGCGGAGACCCGACAGGAGGAGGGGCCAGCAAAGCCCGTGGAGGAGAGCGTAGACGCTGAAGGACGGAGCAGCGATGTCACACCGCTCTCTAACAACTGCTGAGTGTTTAGATATGCTTCGTGAGTCATACTGAAGCTATTGGGAAGTAGATCAACGCTGGAAGCTGAAAGAATGAGGAGGAGAAACTGTTGAACTACACAAACTGAACAAACTTTGACATTTAGGCTGCTGCTCGGACCGCAGCCTGTTAGCCTGCTCTTCACATTACTGCGGGGATGTTTTATGAGTATCAGTGGAAAGCATTTATATCTGAGCAACACACGTGACCTCAGATTAAACCCTAAAAATGCTATTGAGTTGAGCGCCATTATAATAGTGAACGCATAACCAGTACATATACCTTGGCATGTTTTAGTTCTTTCATAGTAACACTACTACTCCATTAGAGTACCATGGTTTAAAAGATGGTTAAAGCTATTTTCCCCTTTTTGTACTCTCCCACATGCTGCTCGGACAGCTTTCATTCCTCCTTTAATCCACGAGAATCCACACTGATCATATTTAAAGGATAACTGAGAGGAGCGAGGCTCAAAATGTGCGAGTGGTCGTTCCAGCTCACAAAGGTAATATGGAGTTACTACAGTTTATTATCGTAGAGTCTTACATAAAAGCTTGTTAAGCCATAGCTGCAGTTGCAAATTAGTGAAACTTAATAGGATTTCTTCATTATTAACACATCAAATTTGGACTGATCCATCCCATAATGAACAAGTCTTTCATCTCCTTCTAGAACACACAGGCGCAAGAAACTAAGTGAAGCTCTGAGGTAAAGATTTCTCAAAAAGGGAGTTGTTCCAGGTAATGAGTGGGTGTGGAGGCTTTTAGAGCTTCTCCTTCTATTAAATGTAGACCAGGGGTGTCAAACTTAGGCCCGAGGGCCACATCTGGCCACCGAGATAATTTCATCTGTCAATTATGAACGACACCTTGGTATGTGGGAGCATTATGCACTCCACACTGTATATAAATGCCACTTGTTTTGCACATATTCAACTCTGTATATTTTATATATTTTATTATTGTGTGGATGCTTTAAGCATCCACACTATTGAGTTCCTGTTTCTCTTTATTCTTTATTATTATTGTGTGGATGCTTTAAGCATCCACACTATAGAGTTCCTGTTTCTCTTTATTCTTTATTATTGTGTGGATGCTTTAAGCATCCACACTATTGAGTTCCTGTTTCTCTTTATTCTTTATTATTATTATTATTATTATTCTAGTTGCTTCCGTACACTTTTCGCCGTTAAACTACTTCCACAATTTTCAGCCGATTTTCACCGTTCAAATTTTAAACTATTCAGCTATTTTTGCTCTTTCCTGCTACGATTTTTGCTATTTTTAACTATTATACTTTTTAAAATATTCCACTTTTTTCCTTTAATTTGTCCCATTGAAATGAATGGGAAACTTCAGCAATTCTGCTAAAATTTGCTTGTTTTTGAAACTTAACTACTTCCTCATATTTTCACCTAGAACAACCATTCAAACTTTAAAATGTTCACAAATTATTGGGCTATTCAGGTATGATTCAGCTTTTTCAAATCTTTTACTGTTTTACTTTTATGCCTCTTAAAGTTTTGAGTTGCAAAATTGTGATTTTTCACAAAATACATGTGTTGTTATGGTTGCTATGCTCTTGGCTTCCAGTGTGCCACTGAAGGTTTTGCAATTTTCACTTCATGTCCGAACAACTTCCTGCTACTTGCTCAATTTTCACTCAACTTCCACAAATTATACATCAAAACGTAGGTATTTTTGCTGGCTTTCAGAAAATGTCACCATCATTGTTGTGGGATTTATAGAATTTTTGCAAATCTCCTCAGACTAACACAAGGTCAGAAAACTCTCCATATAAAGTGAATGGAGAGCTTGTTCAAAATCACCGCTGGATTTCTGTAATGAGAGGCATATTCGAATCGTCATATCTCCTTAACGAAGCAAAGTTAAGACATGAGGCTTGTCCCCGAATATCTTCAGACACCCCTGACGCTCACAATTCAAGAATTTCTTTCTCACCTATTACCGTTCTGAAATGAGTTGGACTTGTTTGAGGGTAGGAAATTCGTCCTTCGCTCAGATTTCTTCAGATTTCAAACTGTGGAAATGAACCACTTTTTTCTCTCGTCATAACTTTTTGTTGGATTTCCACAGAGACCTGAAAATTTCCATGATTGTTCACCAAAGCCTGCTGTCTCTTACGGTGAAAGAATGATATTGATACTCCAAATAGATTTCGAGTTACAAAGCGTTGTTTGAGGGCAAGTCAAGGCAGTTTTTGCTTCGCTCTACTCAGTTATGGTGCATTACAAGTCAAATATCTTTAATAATTCATATTTTAATGATAAATTGTAAACACTGGAAGATTCCCCCATCTCTTCTGAACAAAACGGTGTAAGAATGACCGCTCTAGCCCCTACGGTTTGGAAATTATGGTCATTTGTTTGAGGGGAGTCCTCACTATGAGAAATAGGCTGCAATAATCCTGTGCCTCTCTGTGCTGCGTGTGTAAAAAGAGGCACATGTTTTGGCGGGAAAAAGTACACAGGCTCTCTGATTGGTGGATTCAAATTCAGCAGCTCCCAGGCTGACCTAGAAACTTACTTCTCTCTCCCTGTGCATTTTTTTGCTGATTTTTTCATTTAACAAGTATATTTGAGGGACCCTCAGCATGTTCAGCATTTTTTCAGCTGTCCATTTTGCTTTTCCAATTTTTCTGTTTAACTTATTACTATTGTGCTAAATAATACTATTTCTGCTATTTCATAAGATTTGTGCCTAATATAGTATTTCTGCTAAATTACAATATTTCTGCTTTTTATACTATTTGTGCTAAAACATAGTATTTCTACTAAATGTAGTATTTATGCTTAATCATACTATTTCTGCTTTTTATGGGATTTGTGCCTAATATAGTATTTCTGCTTTTTATAGGATTTTTGCTCAAACATAGTATTTCTACTAAATGTAGTGTTTATGCTTAATCATCCTATTTCTGCTTTTTATAGGATTTGTGCTTAATATAGTATTTCTGCTAAATTATAGTATTTCTGCTTTTTATAGTATTTGTGCTAAAACATAGTATTTCTACTAAATGTAGTATTTATGCTTAATCATAGTATTTCTATATATTTCTGCCAGGTCCCCAGGCAGCCAATCCTCTGTGAGGACTGAGAAATTCAAATTTTTAAATCAGGGCCTGCACGGCTTCCCAGCCAATCATATATGTGTCCTGAGGCATTCAAATTTGCATATTGGGGCCTTCATGGCTTCTAAGCCAGCCAATCATATCTGAGGGCTGAGGAATTCAAATCCACAAATCAGGGCCTGCACAGCTTCCCAGCCAGCCAATCATGTATGTGGGCTCCAGGTATTCAAATTTGCATATTGGGGAATTCGTGGCTTCTAAGTCAACAAGTCATCCATGTCATATATCTCTAAAAATTCATATTTTAATGATAAATTGTCAACACTTGAAGATTCCCCCATCTCTTCTGAACAAAACGGTGTAAGAATGACCGCTCTAGCCCCTATGGTTAGGAAATTATGGTCATTTGTTTGAGGGGAATCCTCACTATGTGAAATAAACTGAAAGAAGCAGGTCTATGTCTCTGTGCTGCGTGTGTAAAAAGATGCACCTGTTTTGGCGGGAAAACGTAAACAGCCTCTCTGATTGGTGGATTCAAATTCAGCAGCTCCCAGGCTGACCTAGAAACTTACTTCTCTCTCCCTGTGCATTTTTTTGCTGATTTTTTCATTTAACAAGTATATTTGAGGGACCCTCAGCATGTTCAGCATTTTTTCAGCTGTCCATTTTGCTTTTCCAATTTTTCTGTTTAACTTATTACTATTGTGCTAAATAATACTATTTCTGCTATTTCATAAGATTTGTGCCTAATATAGTATTTCTGCTAAATTACAATATTTCTGCTTTTTATACTATTTGTGCTAAAACATAGTATTTCTACTAAATGTAGTATTTATGCTTAATCATACTATTTCTGCTTTTTATGGGATTTGTGCCTAATATAGTATTTCTGCTTTTTATAGGATTTTTGCTCAAACATAGTATTTCTACTAAATGTAGTGTTTATGCTTAATCATCCTATTTCTGCTTTTTATAGGATTTGTGCTTAATATAGTATTTCTGCTAAATTATAGTATTTCTGCTTTTTATAGTATTTGTGCTAAAACATAGTATTTCTACTAAATGTAGTATTTATGCTTAATCATAGTATTTCTATATATTTCTGCCAGGTCCCCAGGCAGCCAATCCTCTGTGAGGACTGAGAAATTCAAATTTTTAAATCAGGGCCTGCACGGCTTCCCAGCCAATCATATATGTGTCCTGAGGCATTCAAATTTGCATATTGGGGCCTTCATGGCTTCTAAGCCAGCCAATCATATCTGAGGGCTGAGGAATTCAAATCCACAAATCAGGGCCTGCACAGCTTCCCAGCCAGCCAATCATGTATGTGGGCTCCAGGTATTCAAATTTGCATATTGGGGAATTCGTGGCTTCTAAGTCAACAAGTCATCCATGTCATATATCTCTAAAAATTCATATTTTAATGATAAATTGTCAACACTTGAAGATTCCCCCATCTCTTCTGAACAAAACGGTGTAAGAATGACCGCTCTAGCCCCTATGGTTAGGAAATTATGGTCATTTGTTTGAGGGGAATCCTCACTATGTGAAATAAACTGAAAGAAGCAGGTCTATGTCTCTGTGCTGCGTGTGTAAAAAGATGCACCTGTTTTGGCGGGAAAACGTAAACAGCCTCTCTGATTGGTGGATTCAAATTCAGCAGCTCCCAGGCTGACCTGGAAACTTAGTCCTCTCTCCCTGTGTGTGTGTGTGTGTGTGTGTGTGTGTGTGTGTGTGTGTGTGTGTGTGTGTGTGTGTGTGTGTGTTTGTTTAGTGGGAGAGAGAGGACCCTGCCCTTATTTGACAGCATGTCATTGTAGGATTTAAATTGAACATAGTTAGACTGGTTGACTGGATTAGAGCCTGTGTTTGTGTGTCCCTCTGTGCATTTGTGTCTCAATAAGTTATTACTATTCTGCTAAATCATACTATTTCTGCTTTTCATAGGATTTATGCCTAATATAGTATTTCTGCTAAATTATAGTATTTCTGCTTTTTATAGGATTTGTGCCTAACATAGTATTTCTGCTAAATTATAGTATTTCTGCTTTTTATAGGATTTGTGCCTAACATAGTATTTCTGCTAAATTATAGTATTTCTGCTTTTTATACTATTTGTTCTAAATTATAGTATTTCTGCTTTTTATAGGATTTGTGCTTAATATAGTATTTCTGCTAAATTATAGTTTTTCTTCTTTTTATAATATTTGCGCTAAAACATAGTATTTCTACTAAATGTAGTATTTATGCTTAATAATAGTATTTCTATATATTTCTGCCAGGTCCCCAGGCAGCCAATCCTCTGTGAGGACTGAGACATTCAAATTTTCAAATCAGGGCCTGCACAGTTTCCCAGCCAATCAAATAAGTGTCCTGAGGCATTCAAATTTGCATATTGGGGCCTTCGTGGCTTCTAAGCCAGCCAATCATATCTGAGGGCTGAGGAATTCAAATCCACAAATCAGGGCCTGCACGGCTTCCCAGCCAGCCAATCACATATGTGGTCTCAGGCATTCAAATTTGCATATTGGGGAATTCGTGGCTTCTAAGTCAACAAGTCATCCATGTCATATATCTCTAAAAATTCATATTTTAATATTAAATTGTCAACACTTGAAGATTCCCCCATCTCTTCTGAACAAAACGGTGTAAGAATGACCGTTCTAGCCCCTACGGTTAGGAAATTACGGTCATTTGTTTGAGGGGAGTCGTCACTATGAGAAATAGACTGCAAAAATCCTGTGTCTCTCTGTGCTGCTGCGTGTGTAAACAGATGCACCCGTTTTGGTGGGGAAAAGTGCACAGCCTCTCTGATTGGTGGATTCAAATTCAGCAGCTCCCAGGCTGACCTAGAAACTTACTTCTCTCTCCCTGTGTGTGTGTGTGTGTGTGTGTGTGTGTGTGTGTGTGTGTGTGTGTGTGTGTGTGAGACAGAGAGAGAGAGAGAGAGAGAGAGAAAGGCTTTTAATGGGATGATCTCATTCTAAGATTTAAATTCAATATATTTAGACTGGTTGACTGAATTGGATCTTGTGTGTGGGTCTCTCTGTGCATGTGTGTTTCCTCATGTGTACATATTTGTGATTGTGTGGCTGTAATAAATTTTTTTGCAGATTTTTGTCATTTAACAAGTATATTTGAGGGACCCTCAGCATGTTCAGCATTTTTTCAGCTGTCCATTTTGCTTTTCCAATTTTTCTGTTTAACTTATTACTATTGTGCTAAATCATACTGTTTCTGCTATTTTATAAGATTTGTGCTTAATATACTATTTCTGCTTTTATAGGATTTGTGCTTAATATAGTATTTCTGCTAAATGTAGTATTTATGCTTAATCATACTATTTCTGCTTTTCATAGTATTTGTGCTTAATATAGTATTTCTGCTAAATTTAGTATTTCTGATTAATTATAGTTTTTCTACTAAATCATAGTACAGTATTTCTGCTTTTTATGGGATTTGTGCTAAAACAAAGTATTTCTACTAAATGTAGTATTTGTGCTTAATCATACCATTTCTGCTTTTTATAGGATTTGTGCTTAATATAGTATTTCTGCTAAATTATAGTATTTCTGCCAAATTATAATATTTGTGCTAAAACATAGTCTCAATTTAAAATTACAATATTCATAGTTCATCACAGTGTCTCTGGTAAATCACAATATTTCTGCTCTGTTGTACTATTTTTCTAAATCATAGTGTTTCTGTAATGTTTAAGTATTTTTGGCTAAATATATTCTTTCTGTTATCTTATACTATTTCTCCTAAATTCTTGTATTTTTGAGAAGTTATCATGTTTCTGGTAAGTTACAATATTTCTGCTAAATTCTGCTATGCTATTGTATTTCTGCCAAGTATTATGTTTCCTCTAAGATATTGCAGTTCTGCTAAGTTATTCCATTTTAGCAAAGTTCTTTTGCTTCTGCAAAGTTTTTACAATTTCTGCAACTTTTCAGCTTTTTCAGCTACTTTTTGCATACAGCTTCAGCTTTAAGCATCCACACTGCATTTTCGCAGGAAATGCAAATTTTTCTAGTTATTATTATTATTCTGGGTGTTTCCGTACACTTTTCGCCGTTAAACTACTTCCACAATTTTCAGCCGATTTTCACCGTTCAAATTTTAAACTATTCAACTATTTTTGCTAATTTCTGCTATGATTTTTGCTATTTTTAACTATTATACTTTTTAAAATATTCCACTTTTTTCCTTTAATTTGTCCCATTGAAATGAATGGAAATCTTCCAAAATTCTGCTAAATTTTGCTTGTTTTTGAAACTTAACTACTTCCTCATACTTTCACCTAGAACAACCATTCAAACTTTAAAATGTTCACAAATTATTGGGCTATTCAGGTATGATTCAGCTTTTTCAAATCTTTTACTGTTTTACTTTTATGCCTCTTAAAGTTTTGAGTTGCAAAATTGTGATTTTTCACAAAATACATGCGTTGTTATGGTTGCTATGCTCTTGGCTTCCAGTGTGTCACTGAAGCTTTTGCAGTCTTCTCTTCATGTCCGAACAACTTCCTGCTACTTGCTCAATTTTCACTCAACTTCCACAAATTATACATCAAAACGTAGGCATTTTTGCTGGCTTTCAGAAAATGTCACTATCATTGTTGTGGTATTCATAGAACTTTCGCAAATCTCCTCAGACTAACACAAGGTCAGAAAACTGTCCATATAAAGTCAATGGAGAGCTTGTTCAAAATCACCGCTGCATTTCTGTAATGAGAGGCATATTCGAATCGTCATATCTCCTTAACGAAGCAAAGTTAAGACATGAGGCTTGTCCCGGTATATCTTCAGACACTCCTGACGCTCACAATTCAAGAATTTCTTTCTCACCTATTACCGTTCTGAAATGAGTTGGACTTGTTTGAGGGTAGGAAATTCGTCCTTCGCTCAGATTTCTTCAGATTTCAAAGTCTGGAAATGAACCACTTTTTTCTCTCGTCATAACTTTTTGTTGGATTTCCACAGCGACCTGAAAATTTCCATGATTGTTCACCAAAGCCTGCTGTCTCTTACGGTGAAAGAATGATATCGATACTCCAAACAGATTTCAAGTTACAAACCGTTGTTTGAGGGCAAGTCAAGGCAGTTTTTGCTTCGCTCTACTCAGTTATGCTGCATTACAAGTCAAATATCTTTAATAATTCATATTTTAATGATAAATTGTTAACACTGGAAGATTCCCCCATCTCTTCTGAACAAAACGGTGTAAGAATGACCGCTCTAGCCCCTACGGTTAGGAAATTATGGTCATTTGTTTGAGGGGAGTCGTCACTATGAAAAGTAGGCTGCAATAATCCTGTGCCTCTCTGTGCCTGCGTGTGTAAAAAGGTGCACCTCTTTTGGCGGGAAAACGTAAACAGGCACTCTGATTGGTGGATTCAAATTCAGCAGCTCCCAGGCTGACCTAGAAACTTACTTCTCTCTCCCTGTGTGTCTGTGTGTGTGTGTGTGTCTGTGTGTGACAGAGAGAGAGAGAGAGAGAGAGAGAAAGCCTTTTAATGGGATGATCTCATTCTAAGATTCTAATTTAATATATTTAGACTGGGTGACTGAATTTGATCTTGGTAGTGTGTCTCTCTGTGCATGTGTGTTTCCTTATGTGTACATATTTGTGATTGTGTGGCTGTTATAGATTTTTTTGCTAATTTTTTTCATTTAACAAGTATATTTGAGGGACCCTCAGCATGTTCAGCATTTTTTCAGCTGTCCATTTTGCTTTTCCAGTTTTTCTGTTTAAGTTATTACTATTGTGCTAAATCATACTGTTTCTGCTATTTTATAAGATTTGTGCTTAATATACTATTTCTGCTTTTATAGGATTTGTGCTTAATATAGTATTTCTGCTAAATTTAGTATTTCTGATTAATTATAGTTTTTCTACTAAATCATAGTACAGTATTTCTGCTTTTTATGGGATTTGTGCTAAAACAAAGTATTTCTACTAAATGTAGTATTTGTGCTTAATCATACCATTTCTGCTTTTTATAGGATTTGTGCTTAATATAGTATTTCTGCTAAATTATAGTATTTCTGCCAAATTATAATATTTGTGCTAAAACATAGTCTCAATTTAAAATTACAATATTCATAGTTCATCACAGTGTCTCTGGTAAATCACAATATTTCTGCTCTGTTGTACTATTTTTCTAAATCATAGTGTTTCTGTAATGTTTAAGTATTTTTGGCTAAATATATTCTTTCTGTTATCTTATACTATTTCTCCTAAATTCTTGTATTTTTGAGAAGTTATCATGTTTCTGGTAAGTTACAATATTTCTGCTAAATTCTGCTATGCTATTGTATTTCTGCCAAGTATTATGTTTCCTCTAAGATATTGCAGTTCTGCTAAGTTATTCCATTTTAGCAAACTTCTTTTGCTTCTGCAAAGTTTTTACAATTTCTGCAACTTTTCAGCTTTTTCAGCTACTTTTTGCATACAGCTTCAGCTTTAAGCATCCACACTGCATTTTCGCAGGAAATGCAAATTTTTCTAGTTATTATTCTAGTTGCTTCCGTACACTTTTCGCCGTTAAACTACTTCCACAATTTTCAGCCGATTTTCACCGTTCAAATTTTAAACTATTCAGCTATTTTTGCTAATTCCTGCTACGATTTTTGCTATTTTTAACTATTATACTTTTTAAAATATTAAGCTTTTTTCCTTTAATTTGTCCCATTGAAATGAATGGGAAACTTCAGCAATTCTGCTAAAATTTGCTTGTTTTTGAAACTTAACTACTTCCTCATATTTTCACCTAGAACAACCATTCAAATTTTAAAATGTTCACAAATTATTGGGCTATTCAGGTATGATTCAGCTTTTTCAAATCTTTTACTGTTTTACTTTTATGCCTCTTAAAGTTTTGAGTTGCAAAATTGTGATTTTTCACAAAATACATGTGTTGTTATGGTTGCTATGCTCTTGGCTTCCAGTGTGCCACTGAAGGTTTTGCAATTTTCACTTCATGTCCGAACAACTTCCTGCTACTTGCTCAATTTTCACTCAACTTCCACAAATTATACATCAAAACGTAGGTATTTTTGCTGGCTTTCAGAAAATGTCACCATCATTGTTGTGGGATTTATAGAATTTTTGCAAATCTCCTCAGACTAACACAAGGTCAGAAAACTCTCCATATAAAGTGAATGGAGAGCTTGTTCAAAATCACCACTGGATTTCTGTAATGAGAGGCATATTCGAATCGTCATATCTCCTTAACGAAGCAAAGTTAAGACATGAGGCTTGTCCCCGAATATCTTCAGACACCCCTGACGCTCACAATTCAAGAATTTCTTTCTCACCTATTACCGTTCTGAAATGAGTTGGACTTGTTTGAGGGTAGGAAATTCGTCCTTCGCTCAGATTTCTTCAGATTTCAAACTGTGGAAATGAACCACTTTTTTCTCTCGTCATAACTTTTTGTTGGATTTCCACAGAGACCTGAAAATTTCCATGATTGTTCACCAAAGCCTGCTGTCTCTTACGGTGAAAGAATGATATCGATACTCCAAATAGATTTCGAGTTAGAAAGCGTTGTTTGAGGGCAAGTCAAGGCAGTTTTTGCTTCGCTCTACTCAGTTATGGTGCATTACAAGTCAAATATCTTTAATAATTCATATTTTAATGATAAATTGTAAACACTGGAAGATTCCCCCATCTCTTCTGAACAAAACGGTGTAAGAATGACCGCTCTAGCCCCTACGGTTTGGAAATTATGGTCATTTGTTTGAGGGGAGTCCTCACTATGAGAAATAGGCTGCAATAATCCTGTGCCTCTCTGTGCTGCGTGTGTAAAAAGAGGCACATGTTTTGGCGGGAAAAAGTACACAGGCTCTCTGATTGGTGGATTCAAATTCAGCAGCTCCCAGGCTGACCTAGAAACTTTCTTCTCTCTCCCTGTGCATTTTTTTGCTGATTTTTTCATTTAACAAGTATATTTGAGGGACCCTCAGCATGTTCAGCATTTTTTCAGCTGTCCATTTTGCTTTTCCAATTTTTCTGTTTAACTTATTACTATTGTGCTAAATAATACTATTTCTGCTATTTTATAAGATTTGTGCCTAATATAGTATTTCTGCTAAATTACAAAATTTCTGCTTTTTATACTATTTGTGCTAAAACATAGTATTTCTACTAAATGTAGTATTTATGCTTAATCATACTATTTCTGCTTTTTATGGGATTTGTGCCTAATATAGTATTTCTGCTTTTTATAGGATTTTTGCTCAAACATAGTATTTCTACTAAATGTAGTGTTTATGCTTAATCATCCTATTTCTGCTTTTTATAGGATTTGTGCTTAATATAGTATTTCTGCTAAATTATAGTATTTCTGCTTTTTATAGTATTTGTGCTAAAACATAGTATTTCTACTAAATGTAGTATTTATGCTTAATCATAGTATTTCTATATATTTCTGCCAGGTCCCCAGGCAGCCAATCCTCTGTGAGGACTGAGAAATTCAAATTTTCAAATCAGGGCCTGCACGGCTTCCCAGCCAATCATATATGTGTCCTGAGGCATTCAAATTTGCATATTGGGGCCTTCATGGCTTCTAAGCCAGCCAATCATATCTGAGGGCTGAGGAATTCAAATCCACAAATCAGGGCCTGCACGGCTTCCCAGCCAGCCAATCATATATGTGGTCTCAGGCATTCATATTTGCATATTGGGGAATTCGTGGCTTCTAAGTCAACAAGTCATCCATGTCATATATCTCTAAAAATTCACATTTTAATGATAAATTGTTAACACTGGAAGATTCCCCCATCTCTTCTGAACAAAACAGTGTAAGAATGACCGCTCTAGCCCCTACGGTTAGGAAATTATGGTCATTTGTTTGAGGGGAGTCCTCACTATGAGAAATAGGCTGCAATAATCCTGTGCCTCTCTGTGCTGCTGCGTGTGTAAAAAGATGCACCTGTTTTGGCGGGAAAACGTAAACAGCCACTCTGATTGGTGGATTTAAATTCGGCAGCTCTCTCCCTCTGTGTGTGTGTGTGTGTGTGTGTGTGTGTGTGTGTGTGTGTTTAGTGGGAGAGAGAGGACCCTGCCCTTATTTGGCAGCATGTCATTGTAGGATTTAAATTGAATATAGTTAGACTGGTTGACTGGATTAGAGCCTGTGTTTGTGTGTCCCTCTGTGCATTTGTGTTTCAATATGCCTCCATATTTGTAATTTTGTAAGTTATTACTATTCTGCTAAATCATACTATTTCTGCTTTTCATAAGATTTGTGCCTAATATAGTATTTCTGCTAAATTATAGTATTTATTATTTTTATAGGATTTGTGCCAAACATAGTATTTCTGCTAAATTATAGTATTTCTGCTTTTTATACTATTTGTGCCTAATATAGTATTTCTGCTTTTTATAGGATTTGTACCTAATATAGTATTTCTGCTTTTTATAGGATTTGTGCTTAATATAGTATTTCTGCTAAATTATAGTTTTTCTTCTTTTTATAATATTTGTGCTAAAACATAGTATTTCTACTAAATGTAGTATTTATGCTTAATAATAGTATTTCTATATATTTCTGCCAGGTCCCCAGGCAGCCAATCCTCTGTGAGGACTGAGACATTCAAATTTTCAAATCAGGGCCTGCACAGTTTCCCAGCCAATCAAATAAGTGTCCTGAGGCATTCAAATTTGCATATTGGGGCCTTCGTGGCTTCTAAGCCAGCCAATCATATCTGAGGGCTGAGGAATTCAAATCCACAAATCAGGGCCTGCACGGCTTCCCAGCCAGCCAATCACATATGTGGTCTCAGGCATTCAAATTTGCATATTGGGGAATTCGTGGCTTCTAAGTCAACAAGTCATCCATGTCATATATCTCTAAAAATTCATATTTTAATGATAAATTGTCAACACTTGAAGATTCCCCCATCTCTTCTGAACAAAACGGTGTAAGAATGACCGTTCTAGCTCCTACGGTTAGAAAATTATGGTCATTTGTTTGAGGGGAGTCGTCATTATGAGAAATAGACTGCAATGATCCTGTGTCTCTCTGTGCTGCGTGTGTAAAAAGGATGCACCTGTTTTGGAGGGAAAGAGTGCACAGGCTCTCTGATTGGTGGATTCAAATTCAGCAGCTCCCAGGCTGACCTAGAAACTCACTTTTCTCTCCCTGTGTGTGTGTGTGTGTGTGTGTGTGTGTGTGTGTGTGTGTGTGTGTGTGTGTGACAGAGAGAGAGAGAGAGAGAGAGAGAGAGAGAGAGAGAGAAAGGCTTTTAATGGGATGATCTCATTCTAAGATTCAAATTCAATATATTTAGACTGGTTGACTGAATTGGATCTTGTGTGTGTGTCTCTCTGTGCATGTGTGTTTTCTTATGTGTACATATTTGTGATTGTGTGGCTGTTATAGATTTTTTTGCTGATTTTTTTCATTTAACAAGTATAGTTGAGGGACCTTCAGCATGTTCATCATTTTTTCTGTTTAAGTTATTACTATTGTGCTAAATCATACTATTTCTGCTATTTTATAAGATTTGTGCCAAATACCGTATTTCTGCCAAATATAGTATTTCTGATTAATTATAGTTTTTTCTACCAAATCATAGTACAGTATTTCTGCTTTTTATAGGGTTTGTGCTTAATATAGTATTTCTGCTAAATTATAGTATTTCTGCTTTTTATAGTATTTGTGCTAAATTATAGTATTTCTGCCAAATTATAATATTTGTGCTAAAACATAGTCTTAATTTAAAATTACAATATTCATAGTTCATCACAGTGTCTCTGGTAAATCACAATATTTCTGCTCTGTTGTACTATTTTTCTAAATCATAGTGTTTCTGTAATGTTTAAGTATTTTTGACTAAATATATTCTTTCTGTTATCTTATACTATTTCTCCTAAATTCTTGTATTTTTGAGAAGTTATCATGTTTCTGGTAAGTTACAATATTTCTGCTAAATTCTGCTATGCTATTGTATCTCTGCCAAGTATTATGTTTCCTCTAAGATATTGCAGTTCTGCTAAGTTATTCCATTTTAGCAAACTTCTTTTGCTTCTGCAAAGTTTTTACAATTTCTGCAACTTTTCAGCTTTTTCAGCTACTTTTTGCATACAGCTTCAGCTTTAAGCATCCACACTGCATTTTCGCAGGAAATGCAAATTTTTCTAGTTATTATTATTATTATTATTTTATTTTATTTTTTTACTATTTAATTTGTAAAAATGTGTATACACACACACACACACACACACACACACACACGTAGGAAAATATTTAGTATACACATCCAGGAATGCATACACTATTATATATTGTACATATATTTATTAGTTTCAGGTTGGCCATTCTTGTATTTTGCTCGTTTGTGTTGTTGTGTTTGCACATCTCTGTTGCTTGTGGGGCTCGCACACAAGAATTTCACTCGCATGTGCTGTGCCAGTGTGCCTGCACATGTGATGTGACAATAAAAAGTGATTTGATTTGATTTGATTTGATTTGCTGAGAGCCCTGCGGACAGGGGTGGGACTTTATTATGATGGGCAAACCATGCGGCCAATCACATGCAAAGACAGTCTGGGATCGTACCATTTTGTGAAAGAAGGAAGGGGGGCAAAGTTCTGAGGACAGATAATGTAGTGGTACAGGCCAGGTCCACAGAGAGACGGGGAGTCGGGTTTAAAAGCATCGCGTCGGGAAACAGTGAAGAAATGAGTGAAAACATGAAATGATGTTGGTGAGTGCAGAACTGATGCAGTGATGCCCGTTTTTATTTTCAGCCACAGGTCTTAAACCTCGTGTGTGTTCTCCGCTGTAGCAGTGAATCCATAAAAGTAAGGCTTTTATGAAAACACTGAGTAAAAATTGCTTCATTGAAAAAGCCTAAATTTATAGTTGAGTGTTGAATATTCCACAGTCAGCATGTACAAAGTGTTTGAATGGCAGAGACGCAGGAAGCACAGAGGCTCAGTGTGAGTCTCACAGGTCTGAATGTGCCGTTCACACTTCTTTGATCTGCTGCTCACTAGTTTTTATATGTTTGACACCTTTTCCTGCCTGATGGCCGTTCACACTACACACAGTCAGTAAGCAATAAACAATTCAAGGACAGAAAAATGTCTATTTTTCGCTTTCTAATATCTAAATTTCAGGCTTTTAAAAACTACAGTTATTAAAAACAAAAACTGGACAGTCGTCTGAGCTCTCAGAACGTTTTCTGTAATTTTGCACATTTATTTCTTACAGTTTAAGTCCAAAGAGTCGTGCTGACAGATTTCTTTCTGTGTCACAGCAGCTTTTTCTTTATCACGTAGAGAAACAATTAAATATGAACTGACAGAAAGAGGAGTTTCACTGGTCCAGCCTACTCAAGATCAAACTGACCAGTAGAACCAGTGCTGCCAGCATGCTGCAGCTCGCATAACTGAACTGGTTCTTAGATAGTGCTTTTCTACTCTACTTTAAGTGCAACTGTGTTACATGCCAAACGTACTTGTAGAAACTGTAGACTGTCACAGTGCCAGCAGTAATCCCTCTTCCCCTCCAGTGTAAGGAATTAGGAGTTAGGCCAGTTCATTGTGCATTATTATAAACATTTCAAATCCAATTGTTTTGATTAGAAGTCGAAGATAACAGAAATTTTGATGCAGTACTGAGCGTCTGGGTTTAGCTGATATTTGCATGCAGAGACAGAAGAACCGAAAGGTGGCATTACTGCTCGGTTTTCCCTAAACTCAAGCTGAATATAAAGAAAATGTAAACTAGTCATTCACACTGACTCATACATATAGGGCACAAAAAAACCCAGCAAACAGACAGACACGCATACAAGGCCTACTAAGAATGGGCCATAAACAAAAACACATAGAGAACACGCTGAAGCTCAGGCTTTGTAGCGTGGTGGAGAACAGTGGAGGTGATGGAGCTCCCTCTGTTCCTGTTGCTTTTCTAACACAGTTGAGCTCATGGTTGATTCTTAACACCGGTGACGTTTTACTTTTAGGTGTGTTTCAAGTTTTCTTACAATCATTTGCAGCAGAGATTAAAAAAGACGACTTTTCACTGCATTAGAATAAATAATCTGACACTGTAAGTTCTTCTAAAAGAAACTGAGAATCATGTTTAGGCTGTACGTTTCTTTTTATTTTAGGGCCCAGTGTTTTCTGGTTTGATTCAGTCCTCTCATCATTCATTAACATTCAGACGAACTACACTGAGTTAGCTCATGGACACTGTGAATTGAGTAGAGCGGTTTTGGCCTCTGTCACATTTATTAGTATTTTTGCATATTTGTCACACTTACATTTTTCAGATCATCAAACTAATTTTAATGATAGATAAAAAATATTAAATCCTGGTTTCAGTTACTATTAAAGAAAAAACAAAGCCATATGTATCCAGCCCTGTGTGAAAGAGTAAATCCACATATGAGGTCTTTAATAATCAGCCAGCATCTTATCCTGTTATTGTAGAAGGTTTTTGCCCGTTTCTTTACTCGAGCTGGTCCCTGCTTGTTTTTAAGATTACGCTTGGCCCTGCTCTTCTTCACAATTACAGAGCAATCTCCAAATCATTGCTACGTTTATTGCTAAGATTTTAGAAAAGGTTGTTGCTGAGCAGCTTACAGATGTTTACTTGACAAACCGTCATGTTTTGTAGCACTCATTCTACTGAAACTGTCCAGTGACATTTTGATGCAAAGCGATGCAGGCGAGTGTTCAGCTCTGCTCATGTTGGACCTGACATCTGCTTTCGATACCATTGACCACCAAATTTTGCTTGATAGGCTGAAATATTGGGTGGGTGCATCTGCTTTGGAGCGGTCCACATGTTATGTGCGTGAATGATGCTTTAAAGTAAAAAACAATATATGCAGCGTTTTCTTCATTCCCAGTGTTTTCTTTTGCGTGGAAACCGGGTCAAATGGCTCTTTGGGTGTTAAAGGTTGCTGACCCCTGAGGTAGAGTATAAAGATGCTATATGAGAACAAGTCACATGATGAAATGAGCATTTCTCTCCCAGGTCTATGTCACTGCTGCATGGAATCACCTTTGATCAACACTCTCGATCCTTTTTCTTCTCCTCACCATAAAGCAGCTGCTGCCCACCCTGGAGCCTGGTTCTGATTAACGTTTTTTCCTGTTTAAAGACTTTTTCTTTCCTGCCACCAACAAGTGGTCGCTCATATAGGAGATCGACTGGTTGCTAGCATTTTCATTCTAATATCATAAGGTCTGCCTAACAGTAATAACACAATGAAGAATCTGTTGCTGTGAATTGTTGGTATATCAGTACAAATAAACTAAACTGATCATACAGGCTCACAATGATCAATGTTCAGATGTTCAATATCTTGATTAAAGACAGTGCAGCATTCAAACTGAATACTTCAATCAAACCAGACAGGCGGTCTTGGAAGGTGAAGCTGGTTTTATGGTCGGCGTGGTGCACTCCCTGCCAATTCAGGGACTGCCAAGCTGCCTGCAGCGAGCTGGTGAAGGCAGTGTAGAAAGTGTGTGGTACAATGGGTGATGCTGCTGTTGGTCTGTCAGCCAGCCACCGAACGGTTCTAACATATAAAGAACTGAAGTGAAATTTAGTGGTATAAAACAATGCAATACCTCTGTATAGTGCACGCAATAAATTAGATTTTGTTTCCTTCAGTTAGTTGGATAATACACGTTTGCATTGAAACTTACAAAAAAATTACAATATGTACCAAGGTGAGCTGTGCGGCAGGCAGGGGTGGGACCCAAACGCAGGACTCTGACAAGAAGAATTAACTTACAGTTTCAGCTTTATCCACTGGGAACTTAAACTCAAAAACAAAGTAGAAAGAAGCAAACAAAGCAAAGACTCTGGACACTACAAGCTCATCACTATACATAAACAAGAGCCCATGAAACACTCACTAAACACAGCTAACGTGGCAAACAGGCAAAGACTGAAGACTTAAGTACACCTACAGGAAAACAGCGGGATGGGAAACACAGCTGGAGATAATCATGAGACAGAGGAAGCAAAGCTGGATACACTGACACAGGACAGCAGACTACCAAAATAAAACAGGAAACACTAAGACAGAAGATAAACAGAGCAAGCCTGAAACAATAATACTAATGCTACTATTATTCTTGCATAAGTTTGCTAAACAAGCCAGCTGTTTGTTCAAAGTGGGAATACTGTTTTAAGTCTCTCCTAAATAGCAAATTACCCGTCGTAACAAACATACACATAAAAGTGAAATCTGAGATACTTTGACTCGAGTAAATTTGGATATTTTTAAGCTTTAATTAATGTCAAAGATGAACCATTTTGGTACGTAAACTATATTTCCTAGTTATTCTCTGTGACTGCATGCAGTGTACTAGTTTGGCATTTTTCCCTAAAAACATCTGTCATGGCTACAATTTTACTTTGAAAATAGTGAGTGAGAATAAAACTCCTGATTGTGGACTGAAAAGCTATAAACCTAGAATGAAAGGAAACTTACTCTAAAAGTTAATAAAAAGGAATGATCATGAAAAGACCAGAAGTCATGTTAGAGAGTTGTGAAGTAAACTGCTATAAATGTCACAGCTTGAGTCGCCTCCTCCACCCCTCCCATTTTAACTGTTATGGATCAGGATCTTACACGAGGTTATAACCAGTCTACTGAAAAAGACAAGGCGGAGAGAGAGAGTCAGACAAGGTCATGCTGTACAAGAAGACATGTGTTAACATTTGAAAGTATGTGTGAGGGTTACGAGGTCCTAGAGAGTTTTCCATCCAGCAGTGAGTCACTTTTTCCTCCCCTCTCCTTCCTGCAAAGCTTTTTTCTGCAATGACTTAAAGTTCAACCAGTCTTATCTATTTCTCTACATTTTTTCTAATATCTGGCTTGGTTGTTGGAGGACAAAATCTTGTGGATGTGTTAATAAATCTTCAAGGATCCTGTTTCACATTATGCTGCTTTTCCTGCAGAAAGAATGATGAAGAACTTATCCCTTTACCTTCTGTTGGCTAGTCATTTTTGAACACAGGAAGATGGGATGCCGTGGCAGAAATTGAGGATTTCATCTTCTAAATTTCCAGCCATTAGGTTTCCCTTGGCGTTTACATAATGGCAAAGTGTCCAAATACTCTTTAGCACATGCTGTGGGACTGTTTTCTGAGGTGAATCGTCATAAAAAAGTCACCCTGAGCATATAGAGTAGAAAAGCCAAATGTCTGAGAGACATTTAGAGTGACTGTAAATGCAGGAATCCTCCTGATGCTCTTCAACTCTATCATTCTACAGGGTGGGCCATTTATATGGATACAGCGTAATAACATGGGAATGGTTGGTGATATTAAAGTCCTGTTTGTGGCACATTAGTAAATGTGAGGGGGCAAACTCCTCAAGATGGGCGGTGACCATGGTGGCCATTTAGGAGTCGGCCATCTTGGATACAACTTTTGTTTTTTCAATAGGAAGAGGGTCATGTGACACATCACACTTATTGGTAATGTCACAAGAAAAACAACAGTGTGCTTGGTTTCAACGTAACTTTATTCTTTCATGAGTTATTTACAAGTTTCTGACCACTTATAAAATGTCTTCAATGTGCTGCCCATTGTGTTGGATTGTCAATGCAACCCTCTTCTCCCACTCTTCACACACTGATAGCAACACCGCAGGAGAAATGCCAGCACAGGCATCCAGTATCCGTAGTTTCAGGTGCTGCACATCTCGTTTGTTTCGCCCATTCATTACACTAATGCCACTCTCCAGTGACATGCGGCGAGTGCTACACTGTGGGCTCTTGCTGAATGAAGCTAGCACAGCCACTGATGTTTCTTCATTAGTCACAGTTTTCTTGCGTCCACATTTTGGCAAATCCAACACTGAACCAGTTTCACGAAACTTAGCAAGCAGTTTGCTGACTGTAGCATGGGAGATGGGTGGTCTCGTAGGGTGTCTTGCATTGAAATCTGCTGCAATGACCCGGTTACTGCGTTCACCAGATATCAACACAACTTTGATCTGCTCCTCACGTGTTAACCTCTTCGACATGTCAATGGCTGTGAACAAAGAGAAACTTGTAAATACTCATGAAAGAATAAAGTTACGTTGAAACCAAGCACACCATTGTTTTTCTTGTGACATTACCAATAAGTCTGATGTGTCACATGGCCCTCTTCCTATTGAAAAAACAAAAGCGGTATCCAAGATGGCCGACTTCTAAATGGCCACCATGGTCACCACCCATCTTGAGGAGTTTGCCCCCTCACATATACTAATGTGCCACAAACAGGACTTTAATATCACCAACCATTCCCATGTTATTATGGTGTATCCATATAAATGGCCACCCTGTACTATTGCGTCTCTCTCTCTTTTATACAAGTGCATATTCAGTCAAACTTTTTCCTTCATTTAAAGCTGAAAAGTTCCTAAATCAAGAAAAACCAGGTAAATAATTCAAAGGGTTACAATAAGTTCCAACTAAGCACAAAGAATGCAGATACCTTAAGTAGGTAAAGTAAATTATACTTAAGTACAGTCAAAAAATGATTCCTACTTGTTACTGTTCTGCTACCTAGCAAAGTAAACTGCAAATAACACAAAAGGTAACTGATCTCATGGCCACTCGGGCAGGTTGAACTCAAATATTGGAGTCTAACATAAAATTTGACAAGTTTAGTAGTTCATACAAAAGGAATCACTGGTTCAGGCAAAGATAAATCCAGAGTTCAGACAGGTATTTTCCACAGAAGCTCCTCTTCATCTGTTGGGTTTAATGGCAGTTGGCAAACCAGCTTAAAGGCGTATTACTGCCACCCACTGGATCAGGAATTTGACAGAAAAACAGACACGCTTATTACAAATCGCAAATTCCATCAGTTGGCCATAGATTTCACATTATATTTATTGTAAAGTTTTATGAAGACCTGAGTCCTATCCTGAGACGGGTGACTGATATTTCTTATTTCGGTTCTTGCTCACTTCCCATGACCATCATGTTTTTGAATTTTGTATGAGTGCGTTCCTGTATCGATGTCCCAGTACTTCTGCCATATTTGCTGGATTTGACTATAACTTTTAACATAAGCTTTGCTCAGTGGTGTCTGTAAATCAAGTGATTGTAGTTTCGATGATTGTTTTGTCAGTATATCCACATCCTTGTTTCCTTCCACACGTACATGTGTGGGAATCCAAAGAAACTCAGTATTTACACACCTATTGTGCAATCTTTGCAAACTATAATATTTTTCATGTTAGCATTTTAGTTGCATGTTTTCCCAGACCCAAATCATTATCAATAATTTTATAACTTTAACTAATAACTTTTTGGATTATTTCTTTCTGCCCACTGCAAACCAAGCATTATGACCACCAGCTCTACTGTTTACACTGATGAATTATCTGCTAGTCTCTTCTTAATAGTTGAGGGATGAATACTGCAGGACCAATCCACCCAGACCTTGGATCTCGTGACCTATTTGTAAATAGGTAAATGTATCACTTTATCTGTATAGTGCTTCTTCATAAAATTCTGTGCTATATACTGAACAAGTGTATAACTGGACTTTCCTTTTATTGCCTTTTGTCCAAGGATGGTGTGACAAACACATAAGGATAAATAGATGAGTAAGTGACTGTTGATCAATACATGCTTTACAAAATATAAAGTAAACATAAGCTTAAAATAAGCATGAGCGTAAATGCAATTTGAAGTGCTGAAAGAAACAATTTTACATGCATGAACTTGTACCTGAGGCCTACAGGCAGAAATGTAGAAATCACAAGAAGTCCAGCAGTCAAACATATGCTGAGTTTGCACATGAAAACGGGGCTCTTTTTGATAAATGGTGTCCTACTAACAGAGTTAGTGATGATTAGTCCCTTTGTGAGTTAATGCTATTGGAGGACTTTAAGAATTCTTTACCTGATGGAGTAATAACGTTCTCAAACGAACAGAAGGTGATGTCAATGTCAAAAGCAGCTGTGGTAGCCGATGAGTTTCTGTTAACAGATAAAAATGTGTTTACCCCTTTTTCTCGTCCAGGCAAACCTGCAGCGTTGTATCCTGCACAGCTTGAGTCTAGTTGCCCCTCCTCTAGGCCAGTAAGACTACCCTCACCTCCACATGGTGAGCGTTAATGCTTCTACTGCCATAAAAAGGATCATCTCATTGCAGAGTGTCTGGCATTAAAGCATAAACAGCAACCCTCCTCACAACCAGAAGGGGTGGGACTGATTAAAGCCCTTCATCCTAAAAGGGAGTAATTTCACTGACTGGGAATCCAAAAGATCAGCAACTGGTGAAAATACTGAGAGACACGGGGCCTCTCAGTCCGTCATTAGAGAAGTGATCTTACCATTTTCTGAAGAGTCATTCTGTCAATCAAGTGTCATTGTCCAGGGAGTAGAACTGGGATCTCCACATTTTGCATTGCCTTTCAAAGGTATTAACTTCATCCTAGGTAATGACTGTGCTGGAGGCAAAGGCATGTCCGTTCCTGAAGTATTAGACAGACCCAACCCGAGTCTGGAGTCTACCTCGGCTCAAGACCAGCCTCTGTACTTACCCAGTCAGAAAAGTGTGACCCTGACTTGGCTGATTCCTTTAAGAGGTCAGATCCCCTCAGCACTTACAAAACATTTCTTCTGGCCAGGTCTAAAATTGGATGTCATTTGTTACTGCCATACATGACAAAACAAACTGACAAACCAAAGAATCCCTCTGGCTCCCCTCGGTCCTGTCCCAGTAGCAGAGGAGCCATTTCAAAGAGTGATTGTTGACTGTGTGGGACCTTTACCTGTCACGGGGTGGAAAGGGACAAGTTATCTAAGTTTTTTTACTGTGCATGTTTTTGTTGTGTTTTATCTTTTTAATGTTTTAATATTGTACATTGGGTTATTTTTATGAGTTTTACTGCATGTTTTAATGGTATTTATTTGTTGACTTGTCCTGGAAAGACTCCGCCCCTACCTGATAATAAACTGATCACACCTGCGAGAGATCCCAGAGAGGCCAATAAGAGGGCCTGGCAGACCACAGGAAGCAGTTCGACCGAGAGGCAAGAGAGGACCGAAGCATGAAGGCACCCATGAGTGTCACGGGAACCCACGAGAGCCTGAAGTGACACGGAGGCTTAGGAGATGAGGCCTGAGACACATAAGACGGGTTGGAGCTTGGCGTTCCAGGGCACGATACAGCACCAGTGACTAGGGACGCGGAGCGAACAGTTGGACGGCAGTAGCAACAAGAGCCCAGCTTGTGCACTGCGGGAGAGCAGAGGCGGCGAGACAGCTGGTGCCGATTTGCAGTTTTAAAGAAGCGGCGGGCGGAGTCGAGAGCTCTGCCCACCCGGGGTAAGTCTTCGACTTATCCCCTTTTATTGAATGAAAACTGCCGAAAAGAATAGTGACTGCCGCTCCCTCCCTTTCTTCAGCGTACCGGGACGCGGAACGCGGGGAGGAAGGCGAGGACTCCGCTGGGTTTCCCTTTTATATCACTTCGCTGGATTTCTTAGTTCTTTGTGACTTTTATACCGTGGCGGATGCCACTGGACTTTTAATGTTGTGTTTTATTGATTTTTATTGTGTTACCCCTTGGCCAGGGTTGTTTTAATTCATTTTACATTTTTAACTATTTAAATATAATAAATTATATTTTAATTATACAGTTTTTTAATCATGTGCTTTCCCTTGGCGGCTCCACTGCTCTGTCCGTTTGGAGGAAGGTTTCCTTCCTTTAGAAAAAACACTGTGGAAATAGAATCACCTTCCCTCCGTTACATACCTAAAACTGGATTTCAGTTTCTGTTGACAGTTATGTGTGCTTCCACCAGGTTTCCTGAGGCAATCCCACTACGGAGGATTACGGCTCAGATTGTTGTCAAAGCTCTGGTGAGATTCTTTTCAACCTTTGGTCTGCCTAAAGCTGTGCAAACTGACCATTGGTCAGTGACCAAGGCACCAACTTTAAGTTGAGTGTTTGACCAGGCCCTTAAAACATTAGGCATTGAGCACATAACCCCTAGTCCTTACCGTCCTGAGCGTCAGGGGGCGCTAAAAAGGTTTGATCAGACTTGATCAGTCCATGTTGTGGAAACACTGTTACAGTTCTCAGCGGGACTGGGACGAAAGTGTTCCCCTTGTGTTATTTGCCTGTCATGAAGCTAAGTTCTTAAAGATAGGCTGGCTACTCCGGTTAACAACACCAAAATCCTCCCAGAGTCTGTCAAAATGCTAAATGACAGGTTGAAGAGAGCTTATTCCCTAACAAGGAATGCACTACCAACTTCACAAGCAAAGACGAAGAGACACTTTGACCAGAGGGCTGTTGACCGTTCATTCCAGCCAGGTGACAAAGTGGTCCTTCTCCTTCCTGTGTCTGGCTCAGCTCTTTCTGTTAAATTTTCTAGTCCTTAAGTTGTAGACAAAAAGCACAGCAAGACCAACTACATAATTCGGACCCTAGATCGTAGACGCCCTGTCATGTCAACATGATGAAGCTGTATGGCCCAAGAACAGGTGGCTACATCACTGATGGCTTCTGTTTCCAAGGTGAAATTTTCCCTGATGAAGATGGGTTGGTGTTACGGGGTGCTGAGCCTCAAAGTGCTGGACTAGGTAATTCGATATTACAGCGGTCCCTCGTTTATCGCAGGAGTTACGTTCCAAAAATAATCCACGATAGGTGAAATCCGCGAAGTAGCCAACTTTATTTTTTACAATTATTATAGATGTTTTAATGCTGTAAAACCCCTCACTACACACTTTTCTCAGACAGGCATGAACATTTTCACTTTTCTCTCTTGTTTAAACTCTCAAAGTTCAAACCTTCGTAGAAAAATAAGTCCAGTATTATAGAATGAAAACAAAGGCTCGACGGTGCAAACCGTTTCATCAACATTTTTGTGTTTGTTGGGGAGAAAACTTGCAAACATACAGTGCAGCACTTCAGAGTCACACTGCTCGTGATCGCAGATTTATATAAATTTGACAAGCTAAACGCGTTCTGTACTGTACAGGCGACACGGCAGGAGATTGACTGACAATGGTCTATACCAGGGGTCGGCCACCCTGGGCACGTGTGCCACAGCTGGCACGCGAAGGGTTAACTGCTGGCACGACCATAGCTGGACTGGCCATCGGGTATTTGCCCGGTGGGTCGATGGTGATTTTTCGTTTTTATGGGCCGATGATTTTTTTTTCTTCTAACGGTATAAACAATGAAAGGTGGTGGATTGGCCAGATGCTGGTCGATGTGTAAAAATAACTCAGTTGTTTGGTGGTGGCTATGGTGGAGCTTCCACAGAGGCCAGCAGGTGGATGAGGGAAGGGGAGACAGGAGGAGAGACTCGAGGCGGCCGCCGGTCCGAGTATCAGGTGAACTGAACTTCAGGTAAGAAGTTATGAGCTGCAGTCTATCTGGGTCAGATATAAACCAAGTTTAGGTGGAGTTTATTTTCGTTGTGCTGACTTTTTACAGTCAGTTACAATAACTCGTACTGCTACTAGCTAGCATGACGGAGTTTCTATACAGCTGGGTGGGTGCTATGATGTTACTGATAGTGAACTTTATTTTGTTCATAAGGTTAGTTAGTAGAGTTGCCCAACCGTCCCGTAAAAAAATGAAATCGTCCCGCATTCAGAGAAATTATTACGCGTTTCGTATTGAAGTGAAAAGGAACAGTTTGTCCCGGACTTCAGCTACAATGGAAAAGACACAAAGCTGGAGTTACTCTGTGTCTTTGCTGCACAGCTGCCTCTTCTTCTCTCATTCTCCCCCCTCCCTCTCCCGTTTCTACTTCAATCATGAAACTGATCAATGATCAGCTGATCGTCTCTCTTGTTTGTTTATCGCTCACTTTGCGCCAGAAAGAAGAAACCAGCAGATGTCGCGCTAAACAACAGCAGCAGGTTTAAGCTTGATCAGCTGTTGTTGGAATTTATTTAATATTAATTTCTAGTATCAGCTGATGTTTGCTGGAGCCACAGCTGTAAAGCTGCTGGTCATGATGTGGGTTTGGATATGTGGTGAGAGGGAAACATGAAGATGAAACCAGGAGATGTCCTTACTGGATCATCAGAGCTGTGATGGAGAAACAGGTTTACCTTTTAGGTGACATGGATGAGTTGAAGTTATGAACTGTTTCTGAGAGACAAATAACACCAGGATCCTTTTTTAGGTAGCTGACAGCTGGTAACTGTGCAGGGGCGGGTCTAGCAAAGTGTTGCCAGGGGGCCAGGTAGGCATTAACAGGGAGAGGGGGGCACAAAGAAATACTTTTCTTTCTTATTCTCATTTAAAATGTCTGGCTGTTATTAAATAATTATCTGAATCTTACAACCAAAGTTTTTATCTGACATAAAATGTATAGAAATCACACATATACCAACAAGACTGTACATCACTGTCATAACAGCATTTTCATTCAAAGGCTTTATGGCTTTAATACCTGGGGGGCCGGTCTCTAGTCAAAATGCTGATTTTTGTCCCAGTCCAGCCCTGGGCACGACACGCAGTGAGTTAATCTGAGCAGGTGCATTAAAAAATAAATGCCCGGGCCAGCGTTGTGCATCGCAAACTAGCTTGCATAGTTGTGCCGCTTCTTAATGACAGTATCTTAACTAACAACCCCAACTACCAGATTCAACTTGTAATTGGCTAAAAATAACTTAGCTACTGGTGAGAGGGACGTTGCTAGCTGGCAGTTTTATCAAGCGATGTTGAAATTTCCATATTCTGACACTTCAAAAGCTTCAGCAGCTGTCTGCTCAGCGCAGCATCAGCACCACGGAGATACACAGATACATCCGTAGACTCGAGACAATTCACAATGTGTTTTTGAGACTTTCAGGTTTATGGACCAATGTTTTACTTTCTGATCAAATCAGAAAGCTTTAATGAGCAGCTGGTTTGTCTCACATTAACTGGCTGAGTTAATGCCAGTTAATGTGAGATCGAAATGCAGCTGACTGAACTGAAAAGCTCGACTCTGTGGGGTCAAAGTTTGCAGAACTACGAACGCAGCTGGAATCCACAGCTGTGTGTGTTCATGGAGCTGCATGTTCACCTGCTGGACATCACTACCTGAAAGTTTAACTGTCTTCAGAACATTGCAGAGGCCTTATTGACAGTATTTGGCTCTAATATCTGTGTGAGCAGATTTTCTCTCACATGAGTCCTCAGGTAGCCTCTGAAAGCTGGACACTCAGAGACCTGTGTCTCTTGTCTGCTCCTAACTTCTCTTTACCATTCAAACTGGAAATAGATGCCAGCACAGTTGGGGCAGGAGCAGTGCTTCTGCAGGAGGATAATCAGGGCATTGGCCATCCTGTGAGTTACTTCGCTTGCAAGTTTGATAAACATTAGCTCAAGCATTCTACTATTAAAAAGGAGATGCTTGCTTTGTTGTGGGCCTTGCAGCATTTTGAAGTTTATATAGGGTCAAGTCTTCACAGATCACAACCCTTTGGTGTTACTCTCTAGGATGTATAATCATAACCAGCGACGTATGCATTGGTCACTGATTATTCAGAACCATGTTCTCGACATCCATCACAAAAAGAGATCAGAGAACATTGTAGCAGACACTCTCCCGTGCTACTTGAACATGTTACCAAATCCTGAGCTTGGCTCCTAATGGGTGGGGGTGTAACATGCCACCATAAGTGGCTGCTCTTGTCTTTCAGGTGTCAAGCCTCAACCTATATACCAATTCAGAGTTAATTGGCAAGTGTCTGTTGGCTGATCTGGGCACAGTAGACCAATTGCTCGTCAGGGATCATTATAAAAGGACACCTCCATGGACAGCTGGGCTGCTTCTGACGGTCTCTGAACTTTTGTTTGTAGGTTTCTGTGTGTGTGAACAGAGTGTTGTGGTGGGAGGCTGGACAGGTAAGTTTGGGTAGCCCATATACCTGCAACAGAGTTACAGTTGTTAAAACCACTAGATTATGTAGTTGATGCCACTTTTGTATGTTTATGAGCTTTTTTGTCGAGCAGCCCAGCAGGCCTTTTGCGTATTGGTTTCGACTTTAAGGAAGCTCTTTGTGCTGTATTCATTTCTTTGATTTGGCTCGAGCCCCTAGTCCTCCTCCCCCACCTTTTTCTTTTGCTAGGTTCATTATTGTCAAGGCATGGTAAACGATAAATAGAAACTGCCTGACTATTCATCTTTCCGTTGTCCCTCTCTTTCATTAATTTTGGTTGTGTTGCTGTCTCCCCCCTGCCTTAGCCCCCACCGTGGTGACGTAACAGCCATCGAGTGAGACAGGGCCAACTATGAAAGAATCAACTGCTCCAAAAACATCTTTAAATTTGCAGCTGCCCACACAGACAAGCCAAATGCTTCCTGTCAGACAAGACAAGAATTGTTGGTCTGTTGGATTTTCATGTTGTACAGTTTTTTGTTGTCTTTGTGACCCCAATACATTAGTCACATATAACCAGATCACAGTGATAAACCAGGCTATATAATTACATTAGGATCAGGGAGTCTAATTTCAAGGCACGTCTGCATCTACTCCCTTGGGCAAAAGCCAGCGTCTCTGTTTCCTCAGCTGTGGATGTGGAATTCAGCCAGACCCATTTGTTTCTATCAGCAGAGGGCTGTATCTCCAGAGAAAAGGGTTAGAACAGCTCATAATTTTCAAAATGACATTTTTGAGAGCTGCTTCGTGTTTTAAAGCTGTGGAAAAGCTTCCCAAAGGTTAGTTTAGTTCTAGCTGAAGTGAAGGACTGAGGATTTTCTCTTTGTCTTCTTATTTCTTTTAGAAAACTGAGGGTTTCTAAAAAGGCAACAATTGCTATGGACAAGAAGTGGTGTTGTTACAGCTATCTGACAAAAATTGACCAATTAATAAAAACTGGTTAGTGATGTTATTGGCCAGTACAACGTCATAATAGACGTGATGATGGATTCCAAAGTTACTGTGATCTGGCATTAAGATAGCAATTGAGATTAAGTCAGTTCCTGTTCTTCAGTCAAGTGACCGAGTGAATGGAGAAGTGGTTTTAAACAAATGAATGAGAGAATTCTTCCACTCAATGAAGGACACAGGGCAGTGTCTGAATTTCCCTCAAGACATAGCTCACTCACCTGCAATTCCATTAGTCAAAAATGAACATTCATATACTCAGGCAGGAAACAAAAATCTAGAAGGTGCCCGCGATGTAGTCACTTAGAAGCAGCTGACAAAACTGTCAAGAATAAAAGGCACTGCTGAATATCATGTAAGTGCGTTTTACATCTTGGCCACTGAGAAGTCTGCATTTTGATTATTTGAAAGATGTGGAATTACATTTAATGAGGATAACAAAGTGTTTGTTTTTGTAGCTTTACATGAACGTGACTAAACACAGCAGCTGAACATCAGCTAAAACCAAAAAAGCTTTTATATCCTTGTACTTGTACTGTTGTCTAGGTGAATCTTATCAGTGAATCCTTGGTCAGTTTATAACAGTTCTAATGTTCAACAGGACCTACAGTCGAAACCACAGTATTTTTGTGCAAGGTAATAAAGTTATTGTCATCACTGACAAATATCAGTCTTCCTGTTGACCCACTGCTACATCTTCTGCTTTATGACTCTAGGCTTCCAATGACAATTGTTCTAAAAGCAAATAAATATTGCATTATAAAAAAAACACAATATATTTATCCAGTCGTTAAGTGATGACGTGACGAATCCTACTTCCGGGTCTAAAGTAGTCTGCGTTTAATATGGCTTTTGTGTTGTTAACATGTTTGTTTTGTATTTTCTTCTATTTGATCTCAAAAAGCTCCTAAAACAGTCAGTGATCCCTGTTGACCTCCCTCGGCTTTTATTACCACTAATCATTTATTTAAGCTCAGTTTTTAAAACCTTAGGATGTAGCTACAGCCCAGCCCATGCAGCAGTATATGAATGACTAGGGCAGGGATAGCTCAGTAGGTAGAGTGGTTGCCCCATGATCGGAAGGTCGGGGGTTCGATTCCCCTTAACAGCTACCTTGGGGTACCCCTGAGCAAGGTACCGTCCCTACACACTGCTCCCCGGGCGCCCAATGGCTGCCCACTGCTTCACTGAGTGAATGGGTTAAATGCAGAGAGCAATTTCCCCACGGGGCACAATAAAGTACACTAACCTGGTATTGTGGATGGATTATCTCAGTTGTTCTCCTGGCTGAAGTTTGGTCCTTTTACAGCATCCTGCCATGCGATTACATTTGTTCCTGACCACCGAGAACACTCACGTTAACTTTTATCGAGTGGAAAAAAGTTAGCTTGTTTATATTATGCTAACATAGCTGTGTCGCTAGCGGTCACGTAGCACATCATTATATACCAGCTAGCCCAACTTCAGTGACCCTACAAACGTCACTGCTGTTTAGTTTTCTGTCTTCATTTATGCTGGAAGTGATAACAGAGCTGTACGTTTGAATTTGTTTCCAAAACCCCGCAGTCAGGACATGCTATATTGTATTTAGATAGAAGCTTCCTGCTAACTTCTAACTCCGTTAAATGTCATAAATTCCGTTTTCATGGATGCCTGGATGTTAAACTCAATTGTTACACCTGGTAGAGCAGAACGCTGATCATTTTATTAAAGATGAAAGACTTTAGACAGTTTTTCAACTCTCAGTAATGCCACAGTGATCGTTTGATATATGGACCTGCAGCGGAGTTTAGGCCCAGACACGGCTAGTGACATCAGACTGAACAATCGGATTATCCTACGTGTAACAAATCTGTTTAACAGTCATGATTGTCAGAATGGATAGGTCAGTTGTAAGTAGCACATTTTCACAGATGTTTGTTTTGGACCCAAGAATTTGAAGAAGAAGTCCCTCCAGTATGTGATAGGATGACCTTTTGGCAACCACTCCAAGAAGAACTAAACAGAGTCTTGGTTGAAAAGTGTCAATACAACTTGGACCCAAATGCAAGACACAATACAAAGGCAAGAATAGCTTTCTGTACTTTACTGTGTATATACACAATATACAGTGACATGGTGTGACTGTAGGAGCCCTGGTTCGACTATGAGAGTGGCAGCAAGTCTCTGAGGTGATGGACACTGAAACAGAGGAGAGATCGGTTACTGATCTGAGTGAGAGGAACCAGAAGCAGAGTAACACTGGCAGGGTTAGTGGTTTACTTGAGTATGCGAGGAGCGTTTCTGAGTGAATGTCCAGATGCAAACAAATTCCAACCTGTTTTCCAGGTGCAACCAGAGCCGGTGGGCAGGAGGACAGGCAGGTAAAGACGGCATGAATCCAGAGAAGCGTGAGCAACCTTAAGCTGAGCTCAGCAGCTAACAGAAGAGAAGAGTAGTTCAGCGTGGCATGGACTCGTGGTGTGGCTGCTTGGAGAGAGAAGAGAACAAGGTCAGTACAAAGAACAAAGAATTATTATGTGGTCTAGTTACAACCATAAGGTAACTGACAGGCTGGTGGAGACAAACTAGTGGTGATGCTGACCTTAAAATACAGCTCCCACTGATTGCTGGCATTGATGAACAGGTGGACGCCGCAGGACCAGGCTGGAGTGGAAAAACATCTTTTTTTCAGATACCACACAAGCCCTTGAAATGCTTGTTGAGACCAAGTCTTTTTGACCTAAAACTGGTTTAGTGACATGAAGAGGGCCAACAACATAGTAGAAGTTAGTTTTTAGTTTGACTCCACAAGACAATGTGTGGGCAGGGGGCCTGTGTATAAGGAGAATTCAAATCTCAACGTTAGAGTGTTCTGGCTCTAGATATGATTGAATACTGAGTACTGCCCAACATTACATTGGTCTGTTTTGTGCCCCCTGGCCTGGTGAGTGTCAGGGAGGAGTGTGATCCTAAATCCTGGCTATGCACCACCAAGTGCCATAGATAGAACATTTGTAATGTGCAGTGAGGTAACCAGTAAATAAATACATAATAAACACAAAAAAATCTAACTGACGTGTCAATTTTTTAAACTTGTTTAAAAACATGGACTGAACTGTGATCCCCATGAACAATGAATTAGTTAACTATATGGCAAGTTAACTATAGCTATTATTTTAAACACATTTAACTGTTCATATTCTCAGTCAAATTACTTTAAATTTTTTCAAATATGTATGAAAAAGCAAATAGAAATGCATACTTTCAGTTTTGTGCCACAGCTAGTCACCCAAAATTCCCTTTCAATAACATCCCAAGGATGGTGTATTGTACTGAGATATGGTAACTGTGGAGGGATGCATCCAGGTGAAGGAGAGAGGGCGCAGCAAGTCCGCAGCCCCGGTAAGCAGCAAATTCTGGGCGAGAGTTTTCTTTCCAAGCACGTGGAAACACTATTATTAATGGGACAATTAATGGTTTTTATAATAGGAGGAAATAATGCCTCCTTCTGAGTTTTGATAAATACTGTGTAAGAGGGTAATGTCATTTGTAATGGAAATTGTGTATTCTGTTTGAGTGTTTTTTATAATTTTTAATATTTACATGCTTATATTTTCAGAATTGTAAAACCTTATTGTGGAAGTAAGAGCCAAATTATGTGGATATTTTGCATCCAACTCATTGTGTAACATTTTATTCGGTGACATTTGATGGTTTGGGCCCCAGGAAGACTAGCAACCACTGTTGTGGAAGCTAATGGGGTTCCTTATAAATAAACAAATAAACAAACTTTATCCATTCCATGTTCTTCCATTTCCCTTGAGTACTTGACAGAACAAACTATCCTACGAACTTCTGAATTAGTCGTTTCTCTAAAAGTCAGAATAGGAGCATTAGTACAGAGGAGTCATTATAAAGCTGCACATGTGCAGTGTTGGGGGTTCTTAGTAACAGAAATGTGTTACACACTACTTGCTACTGTTCTTAAAAGTAATGCAATATGTCACCAAATGACTCGCTGAAGACAGTAAGGCAGTTTTTTCTGTCCTGAATGCAGTTTGCATGTTCCCAGTGCGCTCTCCACCTTTTACAAAAACACTTCATCAGATAACTGATGAACAAAACCTGAAAACATGAGCAACAAAATGATGTTAGCTTGTCTCCACCCTGTTGCTTCTCTGTTGGATAGAAATGCAGAAGCACACAGAGTAGTAATGAGTCGGTGATGATGGACCGGGCATTTCAACAGCAGACTGTGAATGTGACGTTACCAAATCTCCATGATAACACATAAGTGATGAATCTGGACATGTTGAATAACCTATTCATGATTTCACAGACCGGGGCATGAATTGAATTCCTGGAGCTTTTAAAGATGAAAATCAAAACACTGTCCCTGCTGAGTGGAAACTATTCTTTTGTGATTTTTCACTCAGAATTAGGCCAAGCGATGCACTGCACTCAGTCAAACATAGCTTTGAATATTCTGGTTTATAAAGAAGACATATTAATCATCAGGACGATTCATTGACTTGCCGTTGCTCAGTGAGCTAGGCGGTGGTGTCTGGATGTGTTCCTGGCCTGCAGGGTGATAAATCTCTGAATCCCTCTCCCAATCTCTTGTGTCACAGCCATCAGCCTGTGTTTAATGTTTCCCTTTGCTGGTGCCAAGAATCTGTCCCCCGTGGTGTTGAGTCCCACATCATGCTTAACAGCAAAGCGCTCACCAAGAGGCCGGGCAAAGGCCAAACATTTATTCTGTGTCAGGAAGTGAGGGAGTTAAGTGTGGTTAATGTGCCAACAAGCATGGCAGGACAGCTTAGTAGCATCTGGGAAAAGAAGGTGAAAGCTAATATGAAAATACATCAATAAAAGTAAGTGCTTTAAGGGATACGAGGGAATGAAAGGTCGGGCATGAAGCAGAAGGGAGATATTTGAGGCAAGCTTGGATGATTGTGCTCCTACTAGTGCCTGAAAATGATCTTTCTTTAGAGGTTCCCTTAAATATGGGAGACAAAACTTCACGTTCACATAAACAGATGACTTTGGGATGGAGTGGAGACACTCAATTGCATCCAGCTGTTGTGCTGATGGATGGGAAGCAACCATTTACTGAAAAAGTGGTTCTGGTGTGATGTGCACACACAATCATGTGCAGCATGGAAATGGTAGCTGGCTTTTGGCCTGTTATATTAGCAATAGGGAGTGGGAATGG
Organism: Copadichromis virginalis; assembly: GCF_057382275.1. Classification (NCBI taxonomy): domain Eukaryota; kingdom Metazoa; phylum Chordata; class Actinopteri; order Cichliformes; family Cichlidae; genus Copadichromis; species Copadichromis virginalis. The sequence continues at coordinate 53,147,799 of NC_140639.1, read as the reverse complement.
AAAATTACAAACTGCACTTCTCTGAAGAAGTCTTTGCTCACGCAGACCAGGAAAGTGTTTTTGTGCATTCACATGTAATGCCAGAAGCTTAATCTATTTTGCTTAGAGAGAGCTGTGAACAATGAAAAGCTGAGCTCAATTTCCACCACAGTTAGGAGGTGGCCTTAATAAAAATAACTCACCGCTGTCTTTGTGTGTGTTAAGCACATATTTAATGTGCAGTTTCATTCAAGTGCAGAAACCAACACTATTCATTATACCCTCAGGATTTCAGGTTTCCACCTGCAGTAAAAACAGGAAAAGTCCTTATGAATGCGCGTCACAAATCAACAGATAGTAACCGTTTCATCTTTTATCCTGTTGGGTCACAGTTTTCACTTGATTTTAAAAGCTTTGCACATTACAAAGTTCAAGCACATCATCGCCCAGCTCAATGAAAAGGAAACTTTTTTGTGGGGCAAATAATGTTGACACCAGTCATTTTGTGTTTTTATGAAATAATTCTGTTATTGTGTACAAAATATAAAAATAAGCTATCGGGAAATCCATCCATCCATCTTCATCCGCTTTATCCAAGGCCGGGTCGCAGGGGCAGCAGCAGAGGCCCAGACCTCCCTCTCTGGCCGAACTTCTCACCCTATCTCTAAGGGAGAGGCCAGCCACCCTTCGGAGGAAGCTCATTTCTGCCGCTTGTATCCGCGATCTCGTTCTTTCGGTCACTACCCACAGCTCGTGGCCATAGGTGAGGGTAGGGACGTAGATCGACCGGTAAATTGAGAGCTTCGCTTTTACACTCAGCTCCCTCTTCACCACGACGGACCGGTGCAGCGTCTGCATCACTGCAGCTGCAGCCCCAATCCGTCAGTCGATCTCCGGCTCCCTTCTCCCATCACTCGAGAACAAGACCCCGAGATACTTGAACTCCTCCACTTGGGGCAGGAACTCATCCCCGACCCGGAGTGGGCACTCCACCCTTTTCCGGCTGAGAACCATGGCCTCAGATTTGGAGGTGCTGATCCTCATTCCCGCTGCTTCACACTCGGCTGCGAACCGTTCCAGTGCGAGCTGGAGGCCCTCACCCGATGAAGCCAACAGAACCACATCATCTGCAAAAATCAGAGATGAGATTCTGAGGCCACCAAAGTGAAATCCTGTCCATAAAAATTATGAACAGAACCGGAGACAAAGGGCAGCCCTGGCGGAGCCCATCACCCACCGGGAACGAGTCCGACTTATTGCCAGCAATGCGAACCAAGCTCTTGCAACGGTTGTATAGGGATCGAATGGCCCGTAGCAATGGGCCAGACACCCCATACTCCCGTAGCACCTCCCACAGGACACCCCGAGGGACACGGTCGAATCGGGAAATCCTCTAGTTGAAAATCCTGTTTAAAAAAAGCATTTGGGACAATTGTGTTGGTGACAGCTTTTGTTATAATATCAATAATATTTATATGAATATGGGATGTGTTACATGTTTGCATAGACTTTTGTGGAATATGGAGAGACTCCTGGCAACGGAGTGAGCAAAGTGAGACTCATATTTTAGGGTTTATGGAGATGAGTGTGAACACCCAAACAATCCCTGTCAGTGATGGAGAAGCTTTGATGAAAAAATTTGGTAAAAAGTTCACCAGCATGAAGGAAATGGGGGACCCCAGCACGCCTGCTTAAAGAAAAGTAACCCTCTACTGCATGACCTTTTCATTTTTGGGGAAAAAAAATATTTCTCCCTATTTTGGGGGAGCTTTAGGGTTCCTAATAATATATCAATCATAATATTTGACCCCCCCAAAACAGATATTGGTTTGTTGCTTCAAGGCAACACTGTGTGACAAGAGTAGTAAAACACCAAGTTATTCTATAATAAGTTGTATTAGTACAACAAGGATGAACAAATAAACAACAAAAAACAATGTAAACATTTCACAGAACAATAAAACACCAACATTTGACCATAACCCCATGCACGCACACACACACACACACGCACACACACGCACGCACGCACACACACACACACACACACACGCACGCACGCACACACGCGCGCGCGCACACACACGCACACGCGCACACACACACGCGCGCACACACACACACACGCACGCACATACACACGCACGCGCACACACACGCACACACACACGCACGCACACACGCACACACACACACGCACACACACACACGCACACGCACACACACACGCGTTGTGTTTCCATCACTTTTGGAGACATTACATTAACTTACTTTCATTTCCTGGAGACTTATCCTCACCCTACCCATCATAGGTCCCTGCCTGAACCTCACCCTGACCCTGACTCAAGCCTTCACCCTAAAATTGAATGAATTACTCTGGATACTGTAGCTCCTGTGAAAACTAAGGTCTCTAATCAGAAGTACCTGACTCCGTGGTATAATTCTCAAACATGTACCCTAAAGCAGATGACTCGTAAGCTGGAGTCACAAATTTAGAGGATCATCATTTAGCCTGGAGAAATAGTTTGCTGCTTTATAAGAAAGCCCTCCGCAAAGCCAGAACATCTTACTATTCATCACTGATTGAAGTAAATAAGAACAACCCCAGGTTTCTCTTCAGCTCTGTAGCCAGGCTGACAAACAGTCAGAGCTCTGTTGAGCCAACCATCCCTTTAACGTTAACTAGTAATGACTTCATGAACTTCTTCACAAATAACATTTTTATCATTAGAGGAAAAATTACCAGTAATCATCCCACAGATGTAATATTATCTACAGCTACTCTTAGTACCATTGATGTTAAGTTAGACTCTTTTTCTCTAATTGATCTTTCTGAGTTAACTTCAATAATTACTTCCTCCAAACCATCAACGTGTCTTTTAGACCCCATTCCTACAAAACTGCTCAAAGAAGTCCTGCCATTAATTAATGCTTCGATCTTAAATATGATCAACCTATCTCTAATGATCAGCTATGTACCACAGGCCTTCAAGCTGGCTGTAGTTAAACCTTTATTCAAAAAGCCATCTCTAGACCCAGCAGTCTTAGCTAATTATAGGCCAATCTCCAACCTTCCTTTCATATCAAACATCCTTGAAAGAGTAGTTGTCAAACAGCTAACAGATCATCTGCAGAGGTTTATTTGAAGAGTTTCAGTCAGGTTTCAGAGCTCATCACAGCACAGAAACAGCTTTAGTGAAGGTTACAAATGATCTTCTTATGGCCTCTGACAGTGGGCTCATCTCTGTGCTTGTCCTGCTAGACCTCAGTGCAGCGTTCAATACTGTCGACCATAATATCCTATTAGAGCGATTAGAACATGCTGTAGGTATTACAGGTACTGTGCTGCAGTGGTTTGTATCATATCTATCTAATAGACTCCAGTTTGTGCATGTAAATGGAGAGTCCTCTTCACACACTGAGGTTAATCATGGAGTTCCACAGGGTTCAGTGCTAGGACCAATTCTGTTTACATTATACATGCTTCCCTTAGGCAGCATCATTAGAAGACATAGCATACATTTACACTGCTATGCAGATGACACCCAGCTCTATCTGTCCATGAAGCCAGATAACACACACCAATGAGTTAAACTGCAGGAATGTCTTAAAGACATAAAGACCTGGATGGCCGCTAACTTTCTGCTTCTTAATTCAGATCAAACTGAGGTTATTGTACTCGGCCCTGAAAATCTTAGAAATATGGTATCTAAGCAGATTCTTACTCTGGATGGCATTACCTTGGCCTCCAGTAACACTGTGAGGAACCTTGGAGTCATTTTTGACCAGGACACGTCCTTCAAAGCACATATTAAACAAATATGTAAGACTGCTTTCTTCCATTTGTGCAACATCTCTAAAGTTAGAAATATCCTGTCTCAGAGTGACGCTGAAAAACTAGTTCATGCATTTATTACTTCCAGGCTGGACGACTGTAATTCATTATTATCAGGAAGTCCTAAAAACTCGCTGAAAAGCCTTCAGCTAATCCAAAATGCTGCAGCAAGAGTCCTGACAGGGACTAGAAAGAGAGAGCAGATTTCTCCTGTTTTGGCTTCCTGTTAAATCCAGAATTCAAAATCCTGCTCCTCACATACAAGGTCTTAAATAATCAGGCCCCATCTTATCTTAATGACCTTGTAGTACCATATCACCCTATTAGAGCACTTCGCTCTCGCTCTGCAGGCCTACTTGTTGTTCCTAGAGTATTTAAAAGTAGAATGGGAGGCAGAGCCTTCAGTTTTCAGGCCCCTCTTCTGTGGAACCAGCTTCCAGTTTGGATTCAGGAGACAGACACTATCTCTACTTTCAAGATTAGGCTTCAAACTTTCCTTTTTGCTAAAGCATATAGTTAGGGCTGGACCTGGTGACCCTGAATCCTCCCTTAGTTATGCTGCAATAGGTGTAGGCTGCTGGGGGATTCCCATGATGCACTGGGTGCCACTATGTATTAATAGACCTCTCTGCACTGAATCGCACTTGTTATTAATCTCTGGCTCTCGTTTTGTTAAGAAATAATACTTTTTCCTCGGTGCTTGGACTGAGTTTCTCTTTTTGGTAAAACAACCTTTCTAAAACCTTTTCACATGATACTTAGGATGTAGGAGTCTCCCACAGTTTAATAATAGGCCAATTATTAAACCCCTTTCTGAACCAGTGAGGCTTCAGATGTCATCAGTGATGTCACCCTTAAAGAAGCATGCCTCGATACAGGCTTCATAAAAGACCTCCTGAATTTCTCAATACATGCTGCAAAGCCTTGGGACAGTGCATCCCATCACTTACTAGCAGTGTGACTGCAAGACTCAAACTTTTTTGTAAATATCATTTAAATTTTATGTGTGAATATTCAGACACAGGAGCAAGAAGCCTTTTGCTGGAAGCCTTTTTCTCTTTTAGCTAGAGGCTTTTGTTTGTCCTTAATTTCAGTTTAGGAAAAATAGGAAATGTTAGAGACTTAAGTTAGTTTTAGTATTTCTCGCAACTCAAGCCAATAACTTGCAGCTTAGCATGTTCATTTGTTTGCCATTGGCTTCCTTCGGTGTGGTTGGAGTGTCATCACTTAGCCAAGCAAACTGGAATTCCAGACAAAACGTGACTCACTTTTCTATTGGAAACATAACAGTTCATGAAACACTGCGTTCAGCACATTAAGTCCACTCCTACATTTGGATTTAAGAGATCGAATGAAGAAATTAAGACTAAAGTAACTAAAGTAGGATTAGGCTTAAAGGGTTATAGAACAACATGGTCACACCTTTGCTGAAAAACATTTTGACTGATTGTCAGATTGTTTCCTCATGAAGCGGTTAGCCAAAGTACCACCACCAACTCTTTTTGTCACAAAGCTTAATTCTCAATGGACACGCTCAGGATCAACCACCTGCATCAGTCCTACAGCAGCAGTAGGAGGGTAGCAGCATACACTGGCAGCTGCTCCAGTCAGCAGCACACATATTCAGTCTCTAAGGAATAAATAGCAATACGACTCAGCGTTGACTCATGACTTTCCGTCTCTGCCACGAGCAGACTAAATCTGCGGTCAGAACCATTCCTATGGCACTTATTCAGCAATAAAGTCATTCCTCAGTTATGCACGAGAAGAAAAACACTTACCTCTTCAAGCTGGAGTTGTTGAGAAACTCTCTTAACAAGTTGTGGGAGATTTGCTGCAACAGTCATCATTCATTTACTTGCTGCTCAAATCTTTAGAGACTTCATTTAAAATTTTAATGAATAAAACAGAACAAAAAACTATGAACTGTAAATTATTTGATTAAAGGCAGATGTTAAAACACTGGAATTTTGGACTATCGCACTCCGCAGTGTAAGTACTAAAATAAGAAACGATGTACTTGAGGATCACATCCATGCACTCTGAAAACTTTGAAATACAGTATGCTGGATAATGCAAGGCAAAGGCTTTCCATTATACTGTACTAACACCTACATTAACAAAGGAAGTCAATCAGTATTCACTGTGGGCAACATTTTCTGGTCTGTCCAGCCATTTACGTGAAAAGGGAAAAACATCTCTGGATGGAGGAGGGGCCTAAGGGTACATCTGTCACCATCGTACACTCTCTGAGCATGGGACTCATGGACATTGATCAATGAGCTTTGATCAGTGGTTGTTGATCAATGGTCATGAGAATTTGCATATTAATAATCAAGAACCTGACCTCACAGCGTGTTGGTCAGATGTGTTAGTTTCAGTCATTATGCAAATGTACTGTTTATAAGACTGAAGAAGATGCTTGGATGAAGGATGAAACGTCCCATAATGTCAACTCAGGAAGTTACCGTCACGGCTATGATTCAATAAAAAACAACAAGCAGGTAGTAGTGCAGGAGACAGCCAAACTGCTTTTGGAAATGTCCTGAGAGGAAATGAGTTTGTGCACATTTAACATTAACATATAGGGAACGCTGATGGTGGGTAGGCTTCACAGTTGATATCAGAACACAAACCAATGTACTACAAATGAGCTGGACTGGATTTCTATTAAGACTGGAGCTTTTCTTCCTTTACACTATCACAGTGTTCCTGCTATGACAAATATGCCCGACAAGAAGCGTGCACACATCACACATACCAGCCGTAGCACTAGAATGTCTCCAGCTGAGATTCTGTAAGAATGGGATAATAATAAATTGCAGTACCTCGCTTCCTTTACTTTGTCTTGAATCACCGAAATGTGAACAGCCTGAAGAAAGGATGAGGGGACTATAGCGTTCGACTCTTCCCAGCACCAAAAGAAATGGCAGTTCTGTCAACATTTCTGTTGTCATCAGTCTTACTTAGAAAAACTCTTCCAGGTAATAAGTTGCAACAGAAAATTCACACATGTAACAATCCCACATCCTTAAAGTTCACACACACTTTAACCAGACATAATGTTTTATAACATAATTGTTTTTTCCAACTACTAAGAAAAATCTAATGTTATGATGCTCAGTTAAACTTTTGATGCAGTAGCACCCGTCTGTAGAAGTAACCCCTGCATTTCTCTTCTGTGGCTCAAACGATCCTCCTGGTTTGTCCATGTTTACTTTCATGTACTGACATGTTTCAATGACCAATTTCTGTGGCATATGGGCACCTATTAATATTACTGCAGGAACGGTTAGGACCAAGGAAAAATATGGCAAGAAAACACTTATTAAACATAAAGAATCAAGTTTCAGTTCAAACGATTCCATTTAATATTTTAAATCAAACTGGAGTATGTGTGGCGGAGGTTTGGAAACGAAAACACTGACTGTGTTGTCTGCTTTGTTCTAGATGGATGCTGGTGTCTCCTGAGTGGACTGACGGTATTTTCATGAAGGCCTGGACCCGAGAAACGTCAAACAGCAATGAAGGCTTCACTTCCCAAATGTCAGATTTCCATTTTGTGAATGCAAAAGGTTTGCTTGACTACACAGGCAGGCGACTAACCTTCAGAGGCTGCTGGGTGGCTGAAGGACGCCGCACAGGTGAGTGTAAAATAAACCAAGCAGGACAAAACATGCTTCTTTATAAACTCCACTTGTTTCGACAGTTTAAAACTTCACTCAGGCTTCAGAGCTAAAGGTATAACTAGAATTCATGGAAATGAAAAGGCATTGCTACGTATTGGGTAGAAAACAATGCATATTTGCACCAGAAAACATATTTCCAAGACAAAGGTTGACATTTTAAACAATATATTGCTGTGTAAGACACAATGTCCCAGGACTGGACAGAACATGTACACTCGTCGGGTAAGAAAACAAAGCTTGAAATGCAGCAGGGGTACAGCAAAGAGAAAAACCTGTGAATACAGATTAGTGTGACACTTCAGGTATTTTAAAGCATGCGGATGTTTCTATTTAGAAAAACTACTTAACAGGACACAAAGCTCTTTGTAAAATGATGCCCATAAACAGCATAATTCAATCATACACTCTGATAAGTATCAAGACAATAACACAAATGTCAACAACACATTTAAGCTCAGGTGATTACAGCACAGGCGTGTCCATAAAGGTAAAGGTAAGGTGCCAGGTTACAGCATGCAGTCGCCGATTCTTGAATTTTCTGGCATCGTCCCGGAGGGTGGACACTACTTTTAGTGTTGTTTAACAAGTGGACATGTTAAGATCTGCTGACTAGGACCGTCAAAGAACATGATCCTTATCATTTTAATCAAACCATTCACTGAATGGGAGCTCTGAGTTGGTTTGCAGTGGTCCTTCCCTTCAGCGGCCTAACAGAGCTGCTTCTTTATTATGTGGCTCAGGAGTTTGGGTTTTCATTCATCCATAGCTAACAGACTGTCACTGAATCACTAAGAGTCTCCTTTAAAAGGTCCACCTCAGAATTCATCCATGTGTGATAATGTTCTGGAAAACCTTCAGTAGATCTATGTGCAGTCTTACAGATGCAGTGACCTGAGTCTGAAGGATCTAAAGTTAGATTTCAGTTCACTGAAGTTAAATCTCTGATGTTTCCACTTCTCTTGAGGACTTATTCACAGGAATGAGAATTTCTCATTTATTTTAAATAAATAAATGTAAGCAAACATGTCATTTTATAACTGCAGGGGACAGGTGACGCAGGGGACAGGTGATGCAGGGGACAGGTGACGCAGGGGACAGGTGACGCAGGGGACAGGTGACGCAGGGGACAGGTGACGCAGGGGACAGGTGATGCAGGGGACAGGTGACGCAGGGGACAGGTGATGCAGGGGACAGGTGCTCTCTGCCTGACAGCAGGTCTCAGGTGCTCGAGACACTTGGATCCAATCATTTTCTTATCAGTTTATCTAATTTAGAGTTGCAATGTCTGGAGTCCACTGCAACTGACATTGGACTGATAAACAATGAATAAGTCATCTGCGAGCTTGAAGAGCGGACTTTCGTCTACTTCTGTGAGGTCCTGAACCACATAACGTCGCTGTTACGACAGAAAAGCAGCTTTGTTTGTCCGTATAACACAAAAGTGCAACGAGAAAAGCTTACCATCATGAGATACATGGCTCGCCAACAGCTCCACTATTCTGGTATCCTTCTAGCTGTCTGGACTTTTGCAGACCTACGTGGACATGAGGGGGTATCTTGGCCTTATCTGACAAATGACTCTCGCTAACTCATTTCACAGGAGCTACTTTTCACCTTTAAAACGTGTTTTTAAAATGTCTTCAGGGTGTGCCACAAGCTCTGGAACAATTTGAGTTGTAAAAACAAAAACAGCAATCAGAAAAAAAACTTGTTTATGGACAGTGTGGCTGCAGCTAGATCCAAATAAATGGATGAGGAAAACCTGTGTAATAAGGACACTGGGTGATTGTTTCTGCAGCGAGACACAGTCCACCCAGAGTGTTTTAGATGAATTGATGCTGGAGCCAAGTATCAAAAACAAATTCCAGTCAAAGGCATTGATAGGCTAGGATGTTTCAAAGGTCCAGTAAGGTTGTGTTCAGAGCAACATCTGCACAGCGAATTAGGAAAAATAATTCCAGTGTTTACAAAACAGGATACAGACACGAGGGACGAATGAAAAAAGGAAAATACTCTTATGTCATCCTGCGGACGGTGGATAATAAAATACAACCCTTCTATCATCGTATCCATCTGAACAAACATCATGGCTTCCATCAGGTTGCTCCTGCTACTTTCAAAGTTTTTTTCACAACAGCCTAAAAGGTCAACTTTCAAAGTGGAGTCAGCACTTCTGAAGTCAGCCAGTGATGTTTGACAAGAGTTCAACATCCCTTCTAGTTCATCCTGGAGGTGTTCGGTAGGGTTCAGCTTCTTCACCAACCCCATCCACCCATCCTTTTACGGATGTGCACTGGAGGCAGGGAAGAAAGCTGTGCTGATTTTAGTTAGAATGAGATGGATCCAACTCATAATGAAGCATGAGGCACAAAACCCGTGATAAACAAGGTTTATTTTGGAAGGTTGATATGGTTGTGATATTCAGCAAGCAACAGTTCACAGAAATGCTAATGAATACTGACTGTACGAATGCTAAGAATGGGAACTGATAAGATCAATATCACCGATTGATTTTCACTGGCTCCGCTTTTAGAGTCATCACCTTCACTAAGCAGCACATCAACAACATTATAGTCGTTCAGAGTAATTGCATGCTGTGCGATCAGTGCTGGGGTCATTACTCAAAAATATATTAGTCAGAACACCGTTCTTAAAAGCAATGAAGTGCTTTAGTTTACTGTTCCCAGGAGAAAGTCCTTTGTGACCTGAAACTATCATCTTATAAGCATTTAATAACATGAGGCTACAGTCCCAGCACACACCGACACAAATCCCTGTCCTGACGAGGACACGCATGGGATCCTTGTCTTAGTATTTAGGTATGAACACGAAGCAAAGATGAAAACCAGCACAGAGACTTTAAGCGATCGCCACGGTGCCTCTACTTTAGAAACATGAACAGGTAGAGATGAAGGCTTCATCGCTGGCTTCGATGCCGGTCAATGTTCAGGCTCTGACCGCTGGGCTGGCGTCAGATTCACGATGCTTTCATTTAACTCTGGGTTCTTGGCTAGCTTAGCGTTAGCACGCTGTGCTGTCTGTGTAAGCGCCTCCAAAGAGCTGTTGTGTTAGCGACATCATTAACAGCTGTTTCTGTCCTGACACACTTTCCTTTGTACCACTGCACTCTCACGGTTTTGTGCAATAAAGATAACTGTGCCACCTCATCGGCGCATGAACTGAAATCGGCTGACTGTAGTGCAAATGCAAGGGGATAAGCAGGGTTGATGGGCAGGCAGACTAACTATAACTGGGAACTGGTTCTTCTAGAGAATTTAGATTCGTATCCCTACCAACTGCACATTCACTCTGTACTGTGATGCACTAAATGAGGCTCTTACATAACATCCTTGGCTTTAAATAAAATACGACAACAAGAATGAAAATGAGTGAGGTGCAGCAAAGCGCCTGCAGAGCAGCTGTGGCTCTACAGTCATGGCAAAAACCTTGGGCTGTGGAGACCTAACGCAGAGATGTTACACAGCTTTACATTATTAGATGTGACAACAGTTCAGTGGTATGTTGTCTCCAACAGCACCTCACGTTCCACGTCCACTATACTTTGAACTCCATTGACACAGCACAGAATTCAAATGTGTAGCTGCGAGACATCAAACAGTGATGTAAGGCACTTTCTTTACAAGTGCTACTGGTTTCCTGTCCAAGTGTCTGACTACATATAGAATAAGTCATTAATGACTGCTGATCAGAAGACTGTTACAGTACCAGTCTGCAGTCACATTGAACATGACTACATGAACATTTTAAAAAGAGAGAAACTATAAAACACGACTATATAAAAGGACCTGATTTTTTTTCTGTTTTATACCCAGAAAGTAACAGTCTTTTGGTTTCAGATGAACCAGATATTTTTGCATATGAATGGCTCAGAGAATAAAAACAAAAAATAAAATAAACTCAAAGTAGCAGATAAATAAAAGTATAAAAAGCTAACCATGTCTTTAGTTTCATACATACACGTCACAGCATCTGTCCTTTGGAAGTTCATTATTACAGATAAGATGCAAATCCCCCAATTTGATAAATAAGTGTTTTCTCCAACAGAGTACCTGCAATAGTAGTTTTACAATGTGTGTTGTTAGTTATCCACATAAATCAATCGATTAATAAATAGACACGGCTGAGGGATCAGAAGTTTTTGAAGACCTCCAAGTCTTTCTCGGCCACGGGGGGGTCTTTTTTCCAGTCGTCCTCTGGGTAAACATCAAAGTTGGAGGTGTCGCCCTCATGGGAAACCTTAGGAACTATAGGAGGCTGGAAACAAGGAGGAGGAACGTGTTAAATGGAGGTGTGGACCTGCAGGGCAATGCTAGTGAGTATTCACATACAGGCAGTGTTCTTAATTCATCCAAAGTTTGATCCATAAACATCCGGACAGGGACACAGTTCTCTATTCTGCACTACAAAAATAGATCGCGATAACACACAGACTTAAATTCAGTTCAAAGGGTTATTCATTTCATTCCGACGTGTCGTCCCTTGAAGCCACACAGAGGCTGTAGAGCTGGATTGTTTCCTATCGTTTCCTCGTGACTGAAATCCTCTGTATTTACATTCCTGAAGCCACCTCTCGATTGAATATTGCCACATTCTTCTCCACTCAGCCAACTGAGCCAAGATTTTTTCTCTTTGCGTGGGTTTTCCCTGAATTCTGTAGTTACTGAGCTCACCACAGCATTTCGTCTGTAAACACCGAACCCAACAGTCGATCGAGCAGTTTTCACCATGTGTCCCGTAGCTTTGGTTTTTCCACCGAGATCTCTTTGGATTGCAAACAGTTTGCAAATGCAAAGACATCATCATCATCATCAAAGCATTCGCCATTGAATAATTAAGAAATAGAGCAAAAACGTCCAATTACTCTATGCACCTGTAGAAACTGAAGAAAACAGGAATGTCTGCAATGTGAAAGTCCTTAAATGAAAGTCTACAATTCAATCACAGCATTATTGCATCATTCGAAACCATCGGTGTACTCGTGCACAAAAGCAAAATTGTGAAAATGATTCTAATGTCCAAAATGTAAGCAGATTTTTTACCATCCTGATGTGAATGTAGCTGAACAGGTGAAAAATACACCGAATCAAACCCACCTTTAGTTTCCTCAGAGGAACGGCCTCCCAGTCAATAGTTTTAAACCATCGGTGCTTTTTCACGTCGTCGGCTCCATTCTGAAACAGACAGCACGATGTGTATGTACACACAGTGTTGGGAATATGTATTTGCCCCCTTTCCTCACTTCACAGTTTTTTGTATATTTGTCACTCTTTGATGTTCAGTCGCCTGAAATATTGTTCAAAGAAAACCAGAGTAAATGCAAAGTGCAATGTTTAAATAATGATGACAGAAAAATGCTAAACCAACCTCGCCCCGATACAGGAGATGCTCTGTATCTCATTGTACAACTGTATAGTGACAACAAAGGCATTCTAATCTATTCTACAGTAACTGTAACATTTTGTTGCACCCAGGAAATTCCAGCAGTTGTAACAAAGTAAAATGTTACAGTTACTTTATTACAAATGATGGAATTTCCTGGGGAAACGTCTCACATTCATGGCTCCTGATTTTTAAATCTTTATAGAGTTTTGAAGTGCACTACAATCACAAAAGGATGACGTTATTATTAATCCACACATTCAATATTCAGATAAAGTCGGGCATTATTAAAGTTTTGAAATGAAAACATAGGACTACACATTGTCAAAGGGAAACGGTAAATCAGCGGCACTTTTCTACTGTGAGCAGTCAAAGCGCTTTATACAACTTGCCTTATTCATCCATTCACACAATCACTTTTTTCCACGCTCCTTCAGTCCAACATTCACACTCCACTGGAGGCATCGCAGCAACTCGGGGTTACCATCTTGCTCGGAGATAATATTCGGCACGTAGACTGGAACAAACTGGGGTCGACCCACCAAATGTCCGATTAGCAGGTGACTGGCTCTACCTGAGCTACAGCCAAGTCTACACCGAGGTCATGATTACAGAAACAAACCTCCAGCAGAACCTCATTTATTTCTCTTTTTTTCAGAAAAACACACCATCACCCATGGGGTTTTTTGGATCAGAAAATTGAAATAAACTCCAAAAGTGCACCAGCAGGAACTCTGATAGGCCAGGAACAATACTCATCTCCCACTAATATGCCACATTTGACCAATCAGAGCTCCTGCTGCTGCTCTGTGCAGACTGCACTCAACTGAAATTTGATCTACTTGACTTCCTCAGCGCATGTGTCTGCGTGAGTGAGGTGAAGCCGTGCGAGTGCACTGACCCAGACGAGGCTACAGCTGGTCGGCAGTGTCGGCTGATGTCTCGACTCAACAAAGAGCAGGAGCAGGAAATCAGCATTTGATTTGTCCCTGAGCTTAAGACTGGTTTTTAATATCACACAGCTCAATTTGTCAACTTAAGATGGATGTAAAAACACATTGTGAGGCTTTTAATTTGAAAACATTGTTCAAGAACAAAATTGTCAAATCAGTAGCAAAAATATAAGAAAAAAGTTTATCCATCATTGACCAGGATTATTGGGGACTTTAATGTTTACTTGACAAACGTATCATTTTTTGGACAAAAGTAGTTCATCAGTTTCTTTGAAAGAAAAACTCTCAGTGTGTCATTATTCTAGTGCACTGTTCAACCTCCCAACATCAAAATCTGCGTTCTGTTAATGAGCGATGAGGCTGAGGAATACTGGCAGCCACAGTCAATATCATCATGTGTGGAATTATGTGGCGTTAATCACAGAGCTCAGAGAGGCAGCTGTTTCACTGAGAGCAGCTCACAGTGTCACACTGACTTCACTGATGTTCACTGACACACTTCAGTTTGAATGGAGATCTGCACTGCGCTGCCATACTGCGTCACACTCAGTGCATTTCAATCATTTCCCCAGCGAGTTTGACAGTTAGCAAAATAATAATCATAATTTTAAAAAATAGCATGTGTAACGTACACGTACTGGAAAATGATTTACTAGGACTCACCTATCATGCGACTGTCGTTTTCCATCAAACACTCATTAAAACAGCGACCAACAGGTATGTTAGCGCAGCGGTCTCCAACCTTTTTTGCGCCACGGATCGGTTTATGCCCAACAATATTTTCATGGACCGGCCTTTAAGGTGTCGCGGATAAATACAACAAAATAAAAGTAGTACCGGTACCGAAAAAAAGAAGCTTTCTTCATAACACACATGAAAAGACCCAGGAAAACCGAGTTAACGATAAAAACGATAACAAAATAACGCTGGAAACCAATAAAAACCCTGAAAACTATACATACAACTATATAGTTTGTATATACACTTTCAAGCACTTTTAAGCACCACATCTGAAATTCAAGCACTTTTCAAACCTTGAAAAGACAACACTAAAATTCAAGCATTTTCAAGGATTTCAAGCACCCGTACGAACCCTGCTACTAAACTTGGACACAATACAGCCTGTAATCCTATCAAGGACTCATTAGAAAAGAGGAGGAACATATTCTTCTGCTGTGTTCATGTTCTTCATCGTGGCTGCTGCGAAGGCTTAATTGGTCGTGGTCAGGTTATTAAAAACTATTGTTGGTATTCAAATTTGTTACGGACATATGAATGCCTCAACACCCCGACTTGAACTCATGAGTTCTTAAGCTTTTAGAAGTTAATGAGAAACCCAAAGGTCACTAATTTACAGGCTAACAGTTCAGGAGCACAGCAGACGACCAGGTTTGAGGAACTCGAGCTCGTATCCAAGCTTTTACATCGTCCTTACAACTAGCACGCTGTTGATCATGAGGGTTTACATCTCTTGCACGCAACGTCCAAGAATCAAACCAACTAAATGAAGTCAGAAGGAAAATCCACTTGTTTGAACTACTAGATGCAGCTTGAAAGCAGCACCAACCACTTTCCTGGGTGTAAGTCCATCTGGCTCTGACAACCCTGCCACATCCAAAGTCACTAAGTCACTTCGCTTCTTAAATGTTTCTTTCAACTTCAGTAGGTCATCTAAACAACCCCTACATGGGCTGCAGTCAGCTGATTGACTGATTAGACATTTCTGTTAACAAGCAGTTGAACAGGTCTAATGAATGCGTCACATGACCTCCTGTTGTCATAAGACGCAGACACACTTCTGCCACATGGTGAGATTTATTAAAACATGCCAGTCTCAGAGTGGGATCCACCAGAACCATCAATAATGAAACAGCTGTGAGGAACGGGAAGGACATCAAATCAGAAAGAAGATCAACTAAACGAACACACGGCTAAAACTGGAGTAGATTACTCCAGAACTTCCTGGACGTTGTTGTGAGCTGGAAAAATCCCAAACAAAGGAACAGAAAAAACATCCAAGAGAGAGCGGGAAGTCTGGTCACCCAACGGAGAGTGACCAATTTCAAATAAGTCATCAATGCAGCAGCTCAAATGCACAGTAATACAATCCTGGGTAACTGACTGTAACAAACTGGACATTTCTCTGAAACGAGCTGGCGCTCATTAAGCAGAATGGCTTTTAAAACCATAACTGTAAATTGCATCCATCTGTTTTAAAATCTGTGAGCATAAAAAAGAGCCGCCCTCTATTAACACTCGTGTAGTATAAGAAAAAAAAGAATTTCAAATGATTGTTGGTCTATGGAGCGTTTCATACCTACACATAGGGCTGCTCAATTAATCGAATTTTAATCACGATTACGATCTGGGCTTTCAACGATCATTAAAAATGACGGAGCCGATTATTAGCCCCTCCCTCATTTATCCGCGACACCTTAAAGGCCGGTCCGTGAAAATATTGTCGGGCATAAACCGTCCGTGGCGCAAAAAAGGTTGGAGACCGCTGATTAAGAGGACCCGAGGGAAGCTCGGAAAGCTAAGCAGAAGTTATTTGGAGAGGAGAGTGACTGCTGTTGGTTGAAAAGAGAGTTTAAAAAAAAAAAAAAAAAACTTCAGTGGTGTTGCACACTATTTTATATTATTTTTTAAAGTCATTGTTAACCCTTTAAAGCCGGTCAGAGCAGCACGCTCCGTTTTGCGTAACTATTTTTAAATCCCTGTAGAACCTGAACCGTGTAAGCTAGCGCAATAATTTGTTTTGCATATGAAACCGGAGGAGTTGTACTTACATCTGATGCCATCAGCTTGTCCTCGGTCACGGTTTCCTTCCACATATAGCTTTGCAAAAATTGCATAAAAAGCGCTTGCAGGAACAAAAACATAATATTCCAGAAACACGCTTTGCCGATCTGATCAGCTGTTCGTAACACTTCCCACAGTGAAATGATGCACATGCTGTTTTCTTTGCAAATTTGCATCATAGGATTGTTTTTTGTTTTTCCTGCAGTATATAAAAACTGTATCTCCAAAATAAAACTATGAACACACTCAAAATAAATTTCCTGTGGTGGGAAACTATTTTTTGCAACTTTATTGTATTTAAAGTTTTGAGGGATAAACCTCTTAAATTTCTCCAAGTAGAAATATATGTAAACAAAACAAAAGCGATTTTCAATTTTTTTTGTAGTTTATTGCACTTTTTTGCAATTTATGTAGTTACTATGGACTTAATGCATACATATTATTAAAATATGGGCTATAACAGTTGTATTGATGTATAGCAACTTGAAATGCTCCCACAAATGGCTCTATAACATGTAAAAATATAATATAAGCTCTGGTGGACTTGGTTCCATAGTAGGTCTTAAAGGGTTAAATAAATATCGTCAAATAATCGTGATCTCAATTTCAGTGAAAATAATCGTGATTATCATTTTTGCCATAATCGAGCAGCCCTACCTACACATCAAACCTACGTATGTTTGAAACTCTGTCTTTGTCCTCAGAACTCTCCATACTTCTGTCTGAAATAAATGTCTCCAACTTGACGTTCTTCAGAAGAGTGAAGCGGCTGCTCTCACTGGAGAATATTTACATTATAATTCAGACGTATTACACATGTACTGAAAAACCACAATAACTCCAAAAACCCTTCTGCATAAGTCTATTTCTTCAGGATTACGGTGCTCCAGCCGGACCACGGGCTTGTGCTAGTCATCAACTGCCTACTCAGAGTAAGACATACGGTACCACGTGGTTACAGGAGGCAGGAAATCAAACTAACTCACCTTCATGTTGCCTAGCCGTCTGGCTCGGTCAATCACGAGAAACTTCTTTATGAGGTCTCTGAGGAGACAAAGGAAAAGTCAGTGAATCCACAGCTTCACAGTATAGTTGTACAGCACTGTCTCTGTGGGACACAACCACTCATGTCTTTCCAGCGCTGTCACAATGACAAATATCTCCTCATTAAAGGGTGACTGACGGCCTATTACAGGTGACAAAGTGAGGTGTGTCCATCTGACAATCTCCAACTGAAGCAACTGAGAACATTTTTCAGCAACACCTTCATCAGACTATAAATCAGAACATGTGATATAAACATCCACAGGTTTTCTCTCACAGGTGGCTGTAGCTCAGGAGGCGGAGCAGGTCACCTACTGATCGGAAGGTTGGAGGTTCGATCCCAGGCTCCTCCAGTCTGCATGCCAAATATCCTTGGACAAGATACCAACCCCAAGCTGCTCTCCGATGCATCCATCGGAGTGTGAGTGTGTGTGAGTGTGGTTAGAAAGCACTCAGTATAGCGGTGGTGTGACTGGGTGAATGTGGCGTGTTGCATAGAGCGCTTTGAGCACTCCGGGAGAGTAGAGAAGCGCTCTATAAGAATCAGTCCATTTAACAAGTCCTAAGGTAGCAGCTCATAATACTCGTTTCCTCTTGTGCTGGGACATTTCTCCAGTCTGTCTGCTTGTCTACATTCAACAGCAGCTGCTGGAGAGACGGCGGGTGTCCCTCTGTGCGGCCTGTCACAGTTTGATGGATGGGACACTGTGGTGTAAGAAAGATATTCATAATTGTGGGAATATTAAAAATCCCTTCCTCTGTTGGCTGCTAGATAGATGGCTTAAGAGTGGGAAGCTGTGACTTTGCTGAATTATCAGTGGAAGCTGTGACCTCTCCACAGTCACTGCATTAGAACTTAGTGACACACACTCCCACCCAGAGTGCCTGTAATCATTCCTGCTCCTCAGGCTGTTGTGATGGGTGTTGTGCACTGGGTGGGGAACCAGTCTAAAAAGGCCAGGTGTGTCATCAGTGACTGCAGATCCACCCAAAGTGCCTCTTTAACCACAGGGACCCTCAGGAAACGGCCCCAACAGCCGTTTGAAGTTTTACACTGAGTCATGTTAGTGTGTCAGTCAGCCTCAGTTGGGATACGACTGGCCACATCCTGCAAACAGGTCCACCTGCAGGCCTTTTTTGAGCAGCTGTACCACCATCATGCATATATCTGCATATCCAATAAGTACTGAAGTACATATTGGGGTGGTTGTGGGTCAGGAGGTGGAGGAGGTGGCCTTCTAATCAGAGCGGGTGTGAGTCGACCTGTGGCAGCTCCAGTCTGCATGCCAAAGGGAAGGATGCTAACCCGGGGTTGCTCCCGATGCGTTCACTGGAGCACGACTGTGCACGACAATTCCTAAGGTACACACAACGAGTCAACATGTTTCTATGTTACAATAAAGTTTAAAGACATTTCTAAAGTTTAAATGAAACGAGCCCTCCTGAGCGATGAACACTTCTGCTCCAGGAGTCACAGCGTTTGATGGGTTTACTGTCAGCAATCACAACCTACTCCAGTTTCTAGTGTTTCATAAATTACAATTGTTTCCACAATGTCTGTGTTCTTAGCAAAGTCTCACTGTACAGATGTTTTCCACTGTAAACACATTCATGCAGTGTTTCTTTCTGCTTTCACTCTGACAGAAGCATCACAGGACACCTCGACATACTGACAAGGAATGAAACAGCCAACCTTCCAACTAGATGGCCTGTTCTACCTAAATAACATTCACAGCCACTCCTGTGGTTAACGATAAAGACCAACATTGGCAGACCGATTGCTGGGTTGTGTGTCTGATCCCCTGCATGATGCCCACATCTTACTTGACATAGAAATCCAGATGACGTGGGAATTCCAGTTTTGCAGCCAGAATCTTCTGATAGATTCCAAATGGATTGTCATCAAAGAAAGGTGGATACCTGTGGAAAGACAGAAACATCAGCCCAGCCTGCTCATCTGAAGCTACAGACACACACTGACACACAATCACAATTCAGGATCATGATGCAAGGAACAGGTAACAGAGGCAGGAGCTAAAAGGCTCGCGCTCACCCGAGTCACTTAAACCTATGAACGAACATGTGAGGGGTCACCATTCTGGTGCAGACAGTGCAGTCTTTGTCCACAGCTGATGATTGTGTGTGTGTCTGTGTGTGTACGCGCCCTCTACCATCCATCCACTGAATGCTTTCCCAGCTCTCAATTCTTCTTTTGGCCTGGACAAGTCATTACCCACAAATTATATAATGGCAGCTGCCTCTAAAGACATTGCACACGGAGCAGCGAGGCACATAATAACACAGTTTGTCACACCCTGCTTGTGTTCCCAGTGAAAAGTTGCAGCCATAAAACGGTTGGATGTGGGGCCTGTGGGAGCTGCAGTTTCTCTGAAACTGATGCTGTCACAGCTGAGGAATTTAGGTCAGATTGAGAATGCAAGTCATCCACCTCAAAACAGCAAAGGCCTGACTGCAGTGCGTCCAACATCCATTTACCCTGTGTGAAGATCAAGCTTCACACACGACTATGCTGCACTCCAAAGACAAGCTTCTTCAGTTCTAAAGACGTCTTCAAGCAACTTAAAGGAGTCCAGCTGCTTTCTTTCCAAGCTCCTTAGACGACATGACCTGGATGACTGAGGACCTACACGGTTACACACACATGTACTGGTTGTTTGAAGCCAATATACACATACTACATATGTATATGATTTTCTGTAGATTAGTAGAATGACAATCTTCTCATTACCGTATTTCCCGGACTACAAAGCGCACCTGAATATTAGCCGCACAAGCTAAAATCAGGGGAAAATCCTGTTTTGTACATACATTAGCCGCACCTGACTAAAAGCCGCAGGTGTTTCAATATTGACTTATCATATGTGAGAGAATATGCACAAAGCGAATTGTCAGGAAAGAGATGGCTGTTTGGAGACACACCCCTTTTATTAATATTTTGAAAAACAAGTTATGGATACATATTTGCACATGTGCTGTGCTTCATAAATGAGTAACAAATGTAGTACATAACAGTAACCTGCAGCACACCAGAACAATAGATTCGGACTACCTTTTAGGCTCAGGTGCAGCGACACGGCTTTAACAAGAAGAAAAGTCAGTCATTCACCATCTTCCTGCGCACTAAAACCACCAAAGTCCTCTCCTCCAGTGTCGGATACGAACAGGCTCAGGATGGCTTCGTCATCCACTCTCCGCTTCTTTCCTTCGTTGTCACTTTCAAAACCAAAGAAATCCTCGTTGTCAGAGTCGAACACCCTCAGAAGGGCCGTGGCGGTGTCCTCCTCTCCATCATGCAGCAGTCCAGCCCTTCGAAATCCGTTGGTGATCGTGGATGTTTTCACACTTTTCCACGCTGTCAGATTCCACCGGTGGAGTTGAGCATAACTTGCTTTTCGCAAGTTTATCGCCGCTCATCATCCACGCCTCCCGCTGAACGCGTAGCGCTACTTTGAAGTTTGTTTTTCGCGCTACTTCGTACGGCACTACGTTGCCTGGCGGACGGACATGTGACCAACATACCACTCTTGAACCCCGATCCTTCCGCCAGGCAACGTAGTGCCGTACAACAGCGGAACAAACAAAACAAATCGTCTTACGATATCACAAAAATCATGGAAAATCCATAGAAAAGCCGCACCTGACTAAAAGCCGCAGGGTTCAAAGCTGGTGCAAAAAGTAGCGGCTTATAGCCCGACAATTACGGTAAATATCCTTTTTTTGTTCATTGGCATTTTGACATAATTTGGCTTTTGAATGAAAAATAAAATTCCCGGCTCGCCCCGGGAGCTTGAGGGTCCTGCACAGTATCTCAGCTGTTCCCAGGACTGCGCTCTTCTGGACACAGATCTCCGATGTTGTTCCCGGGATCTGCTGGAGCCGCTCGCCTAGTTTGGGAGTCTCTGCACACAGTCCCACAGGATCTTAGCTCGGTCATTCTCCACCACCCTTGGGGGCGTCTCTCATTTTGACCTCGGGACGTCCAGGCTGCATTCGGCACAGATGTTCCTGTACACTATGCCGGCCACTTGGATATGATGCTCCCTGCACGCCCTGCCTGCTGGCATCTTGCACCCTGCTGTTATGTGCTGGAGTAGGGCAGGGTTTTGATGATCGATTTATCGATTAAAATAGATTCTGGCTTGGATAACGTGATATCGATTCATCAAAATCCTGAATCGATTTTTAAATATAAATTTATTTTGGCCGAAACGCCAGAATCTCAGGTGAAACCTCACAAAATTTCAACAACCACCAAACAGCTGAAACAGTGAATCAGAGCAGGAACACGGACTCTGCACAGAGACGTGAACACAAAGCTCGATCCGCTGACGGATCAGGATCAGTGAGATGTGACTTTCTCGCCGACGGCACGGACACGGTCCGGGCTGAAAGCCGACAGCTCGCTGATCCTGATGTGTCGGCGGGTCGAGCTTTGTGTTCACGTCTGTTTTTGTGCTGATTCTGAAGCTGCAGGTTTGATCTCTCTCCAAACAATATTGACTGAACCAGCAGCCAAAGAAGATCCAAACTAAGCTTCACATAAACATCGTCATGGATTCACTCTGACTTTTGCTGTTTTGCTTCCACCACACCACTTCCTGCACCTCTCTCTCTGCATTATTCACTTGCTCGTTACGCACCAGTCTGAGCACCAGCGCTGTCAGCCGCTGCTTTGTTTTACTTCCGACAACAGAGCCTCATTTCTGCCGTTCAACACTAATCAAATTAAAACTTCTTAAAATTATGCAAAACTGCAAAACGCCGTGTCTGTAATAGAGATGGCACGATACCACTTTTTTATGTCCGATACCGATATCATAAATTTGAATATCTGCCGATACCGATATGAATCCGATATAGTGTTTTTTAATCAACAAAACTGTTTTTTTTAAATATCTTGCTGCATTTTGTATAAGTTCATACTCAAGTTTAAAACAACAACTACACTAAAGCTATTCTGTTATACCTGTATGCAAAAAAAAAAAATTTCATAGTTCAGCAATACTGATCAATCTAATAAACTTAAACCTACACCATCCTCCCTATTCTGGTATTTTAAAGAGTACTTAGCATAAATATTAAGCAACCTAACTAATAGGGTTCCAACTCCCAGCAACAACAAAAATAAATAAATAAAAAATAGGGAACCACCCCTCACGCTCCACCTCATGATGCTTAATCGATGTAATCAACCTTAATTTGATGCAGTGTGAAAAAAAATGCACAGAAATCAATTATTTTTCAAGAAATATTAAATAGATTCAACATCTTTCTTCAACAAAATTGCAGACTGCACAGATGGTACCTTCCCAAAGGAAAAAGTACTATAGCTTACTAGGGTATATTAGACTTAATAGTTACTATATACAGTAATTGACTTCTATTCATTTTACATCAAATTAAAACTTTGGGTGTAAGATAATTATTTATTAAAAGCTCGACATTTTAAATGAGAATAAGAAAGAAAAGTATGTCTTTGTGCCCCTTTTCCCTGTTCATGCCCTATCGGCCCCCCTGGCTAAACTTTGCTAGATGCGCCCCTGCACAGTTACCAGCGTCAGCTACGTAGAAAAAGATCCTCGAGTAGAAAGTAATAATAAATAAATTCTAACAACAGCTGATCAAGCTTAAACGTGCTGCTGTTGTTCAGCCGCTGGTTTCCTCTTTCTGGTGCAAAGTGGGCCAAAAACAAACCAGAGAGACGGACTCGTGACAGAAAAGCCGATCAGCTGATCATTGATCAGTTTCATGATTGAAGTAGCAGCAAGAAGAGGCAGTCGCTCCATATATCGTTTGTTAAGCTTAACGCAGGAATGCTTTACAAACATTCAGAGATGGACTTACACACTTGCTTTACTTCTCTCGGGATAACTTTGTCGGAGATGAAATGCCGGGTTGCTAGCGAAGCTCCACATGCTATCCAGACCACCGACAGGTCCCGCATGCCACAGCCGCTCTATCACGTGATGCATACTGCTCCGACGTGCTAACGTTCTGAGGTGAGTTACGGCGTGTTGCAAGTTTTGTGAGGTGCTTTCGTGATATTTAATGGATCGGATTACATTTTTTATTTTTCTCCGATATCCGATCCAGTAATTTAGGTCAGTATCGGACCGATACCAATACGTAATATCGGATCGGTCCATCTCTAGTCTGTAATCAACCCTGTAACTCTGCTTCACTTCAGCAGCATCAGGTCATGTTCACATGTTGATTCATGGTTTTCTTTCGTTTTCGTTCTACTGCAGAATATTTTTAAGGTTGTCTGCTTTACAAAGTCAGGCCAGAAAAATCTGCTTCATGTTTTTCTGTTTTATCCTCAGTTACTTTGATCTGCTGTGATGCTCACACCTGTGATGAAGTCTCACAAGCGTCAGCTTTGTTTTGATATATAAAAATATGGATGTGTGCTGTGATCAGGATTACAATATTTCTGGCTGTCTGAGGCAAAATTTCCTGATTCAAATCGAATCGATTCCACAAATCAGTGATGACACCCAGCACCATGCTGGACTGTCTCAGGGGCATCTTTACACACCTGGGGTCTTGCCTGGTGTATAGACCCCAGCCTCTATGGATCTTGTACTCCGAGCTTGTTCCTGTGCTGCCATGATTAGTGCTCTGTGCTGTCTTTCAGTCCAGCTTTGTCCAGCCTCTGGTAGGATTCTGGATGGCAGCCACCTCCTCTATCTGCCGTTCCATGATGGTTCCTCCTCTTCCTCGGGTCTCTGCTGCCTGAGGTACTCCCTAAGCATGCCGTCATGTTTGGCCATCTTCCTGATGTACTCGCAGATGTTCGTTGTCTCATCCTGGACCGTGCTGCTGACGCTCTCCAGTCCCCGGCCTCCTTCCTTCCACTTAGCCTACAGCCTCAGGCTGCTGGACGTGGGGGGAAAGCTTTCCTGGCAGCCTCTTCATGGTTAATGTACACATTACTTTAAATTTGAATATTAGCGCTGCAAAATAGAGCCTCTGCTGATTGCAAGGGAATGTTACAATAAAGAAGAATTCTCCAGAAACCAGTTGCATCCACAAAGCTAACCAATGTGAGGAGATCATGAGCTTTTCTAAAGTAAGATCCTGTCCTTGTAAAATGCCCTCGAATGAGATTTTATGTCAGCTTCATGAAACAGCCTCAGGGGAACCTCTGAGGTGTTCATTCAATTACTAGAAAGCCTGAAGAATCACTAAATGATCATGCATCGTAGGTTTGTCCCAGCATTTTCAAATCAGATTGTATTGACGGCTGCAGTGTGGAGGAACTGGAGTCCAGACCAGCAAGTGTCCCCTCCAGCAGCTCCATGTAACCACCAGGCTGATGCTCTGCTGAGCTGAGGTGGAAAATCAGGTACTGCAGAAAAGTAAGTTGTAGAAGAAATAAGGTTTCATATACACGGCCACATGTACTGCAACTGCAAATACTAAAAGGGTACTGGTTTCCATTAAGGACAGGAATATGGGCCCAGAAGTAAAATTATAAGGGAGACTTTCCCCCTCATCCTTGACTTGATGTTTTTCCTACACAAGCTTTGGCCCAAAGCAGGATGATCTACTGATGCTGAGTTCTCAAAAACAGCTGCTGCATTCTTTGGTGGAGACGTGTGACAAACAGCTTCACGGCGATGCTGAATGAAGAGTCTTTGTCCGACTGTGGAAGTGTCCCTCTGCTGGGAGCAGCACAGCCTGCAGCTTTTCCCACATACACCAACACTTCAACGCCTGCTCACACTCATACTTGGAAAAAGGTCACATTCCTTCCACCAATTCAAAGCCATGGAGCTTTTCCCAGCAAAACACAGAACCTAGATGGAGGAGGAGGACAGGCCAGGCTCACAGAAAGGTGGCATTTCAGTGCAAGTGGAGGAGGGCGCTCCACGGGGTTCAGCGTGATTGATGTAAGAGCGTTATGTAGTCTGGACAGGTGTCAGTGGCACATCAAGGGTCAATATGAAACTCTGTGAAAGCTTTTTTCCTTTCAGACTGGAATGTGTCCGAGTCACTGCTTCGTGTGTCCCTCCAGACAGACGGTCTGAAGATTTTGCACTGAGACACAGAGTCCACAGTTTAACTCTTTCTTCCATCCTCAGGCAGTTTTTACACATTTGTGTTAAGCCCCGCCCCCCGTCACTGAGGGACATTTCAGTTAAGATCCTCTTTCCTCCGTTTTGCTTAGTTGCAGAACAGAAAGTGATGCAGTGTGGGATGCACAAACAGACGACTCTGAGGAAGCCTAAATCCACAGAAACACTGTGGGAAGTTCTCACCGATGCTAAACCAGCTACTCGCCAGTTGGCTTGAAGACCAGTTTTTCTGTCTTCACTCATTTTGTGGTAACGACAAAGTACTCCTGCCATTACTTTCAAAGGGTCTCTGGCATGTTGTAGTGCTTCCACCCTTTGCACAGTGCTGTACATAATGCAACATGCACTGTGCAGTGAAATCATTGCTGGATTAATGTCTCTGAAACAAGCCAATCACAGCCTTCAGCACTGCTGGAATGCCACAGACGAATGGAAATCCTTATTGTTTGTGAGCACATGAGAACAAACAGAGGTGCTTTCTATAAGGATCAGTGCTGTTGTTCTTCCTGTGCTACAATGAGGCCCATTCACAGATTAATTTGTCCCAGCTCTACAGCCTCTAATAATGACAAGATTTCCCAGCATGAGACAATAACAGCAGTAATGCAGGTCTCTCCTGGAAATGAGATTTTTACCTGTAAAAACAAAGGACTAATAAGTCAAAGTACGATTAACTGAATAATTCTTCTGCTCCATGAACACAAACCACTGCAGTGGTCTGCTCTCTCCGTGCTGCTTTATGTCTACCCAAAAGCTTATTTCAGGCATGTGAGGGAGACCTCGGTGGTTGTCAGTGTGTACCTGCCTTATTGTGTGTATCTGCAGATATTTCTCTGAGCTGTCAGACTGTAGATTTCAGCACGTCTCCCTCCACATATCAGCCGTGGCCTTGGGCCTGACTTTAACCTCCTAAGACCCAAAATCTTCCACAGGATACATTTTCAATCTCTCTTTGATATTTGGGCTGATTGGGTCCTGATGAATGTAAAAACAAAGAATTACCAGATTTTTTTCTACCTTATTTTTGTTTCTAAGAAAAATGAGAGCCACATATGAAGATATTCGTTTAAAATGTTGATAGAGCAGTAGCAGCATTACGTCCTCGTCAGTGGACATCAGGCCCTTGTAGAGCAAAATTGAGTATTTTGGTCTAAATAACCCAAAATGTGATGCCCACATATGTGGACGCAGGTCCTAGGAGGTTAAAGGTCAAACAGGTTCGACTCTGACTGCCTTTTACAAAATGAAGGAGTGCAGATTTACCCCAGTCGGTCTAATGGAGGAGAGTGCCCTCTAGTGTTTACAGCAGGTGTAGAGATGTTTAGACTGCACCACTTACCCAGCCAGCATTTCAAAGATGAGGATGCCCAGAGCCCACCAGTCCACTGCCCGGCCGTGACCTTTGCTTTGGATGACTTCAGGGGCCAGATACTCAGGAGTCCCACACAGAGTCCAGGTCCTGATTGCCAGAGAGGACATCAAATATTTATTCCATCTCCTGCTTCTTCAATCCAAACCTACTTGTGTGACAGCTGAGTTATTATGAATAACAGGTTTCATTGTAATTTTCTTTCTGTCAAAGTTATTGATTCTTTCCATATAACTAGCAGAGTAAGAACAGCTTTGGTGTGAAATGGCTTCATGTTCAGATCATAAATGAATGTTATTAATTCATCCAGTGGCTAAACTGGCCACAGAAGACCAACGTGAGCCTTTTTAGGATGAAGGGTTTCAGGTGATTCTAACATCCTTCTCATCACCATGATGCTTCTGCAGTTGGTCCAGAGACAAGATGCAAACACAAACAGTTCTGTGATCCCCGTTATCATTTCTTTTTGTAACCTTTACGTTCCACACTGCTAATGTGATCTGCACTTGCATTCTGGCCCAGCTGTGTCATCTTCAGTATTACCATGAGGATGTGGGGCCTCAGTGTGGACGTGGGAAGAGTAATGGATCGATGTCTGCCTGAGTGTAATGTGGGCGGGCATAGGGCTGTTTGCTATAACCATATATATCTGATGACGATATAAAAACGTCCGTCGTTTCATTTTACGCTATCGTTTGTTTCGTGGTGTCGCAAAATAAACTGTTTACGGCAATATTTGTTCATGTTCTGATGTCACTGTAGCGGCTGTGTTCATTTCTTAAAGTTCTCTTTCTCTTATATTTAATATAACCACACTACGGACGGACAAGCGCCTGTTTTTATGCGTTGTGGTTAGCAACAACGACGGTAACAGCATCGCGTGTCCGCTTGTTTATGTTCCACATAAATCTTTCACAATAAAGCTCAAGATCCTGTTGAGACTTTTCAAAATAAACTGAATCACGTGAAAGAGCAGATTATTTACGGATGAGAAGTAAAAAAGACGCCAGGTGCTAAAAAATAAACCGTAGATTCAAACGTTAGAACAGGCTTCTCCCCGCAGCACGCCGTGTAAGAAATACTCACAAAGAAAACGGCGCCGTTACAACTTATGTCTAAAAACGTATCGTTTCATGCATCGGTTAAAACACTCGACTCCAGCTACACGACGCACAGCTGGAAACACTTCACGCAAGTCGAGCTGCTCGAGATTCACAGAATTTACAGAAAATGTTACATTTCTGTGATTTATATCGTTATCGGACGATAGATGTCTGATATCGGGACATGAGGTTTTGGTCATATCGCACAGCCGTAGGCCGGCAGTGAAATCAAATACTGAGCAACAAATGAAGGAGGTGCGAACAATAACGGGAAGCAGGAGCAGCTTTAGAGATGCTGTCTGTGTACACTGCCTTACACTTAATGCAATATGCTGCTTTAGTCAACTCTATTCACATTTGTAAACCTCCTTTCAGTTGGGTACACACGATGATGTTACCTTCAGAACAACTTACGCCCGTTCTAGGGTGGACACAGTCTGAGACAAAGGCTCAATCGTGTCGACCAGAACTTTTCAAAATAAGTGAAATGACAATTTGTGAGGTGAAAGAATAAACATGCACAACACAAAGAAGAAGTCCATCAAAGGATCCAATACTTAGAGGAGCCTTGGAAGATCGTCCTGACTCCACACAGCTAAACAAGCACGCTGGTGAGAGCTGCTTTTGATGCATACAAACTCTCCTGTTATTGTGCAGACTCACATGATCACATGTTCCAAATCCGAGAGTGGAGAACAGATTTATAGACTGTCACGTTAATATAGTGGCAGCCATGTTTAGAGAGACAGCAATCCTGTCAAATGCTACTATTCATGTCCATAAATGCTTTACAACGTCCACAGTGTGCGAATGGAAAACACACAAAGCTTCCATTAAATGCATGTACCGACCGAGAGGTGGGACACACCCTGGACAGGTTGCCAGACTAACACAGACACACTCACACCTACACACAGTTTAACCCCTCCACCTGCATGTGTTTAGACTGGCAGGAAGTCGCAGTAACCTGGAGAGAACCCACCTGGACACTGGGAGAAAATCATCAGTGAATATGGGCAGAGGCATTTATAACTGCTGCTGTTGACCCCGCCCACATGTCCACTCTAGCATGTTTAATTGTCTCTCCCTCTCCGTCCTCAGAATTTACAGACCAATAAAAGGCTTAAACTGATCTGTATTCAGACTGGATACAGGTGGTGCTGGACACACACCCACACTCTGCTCTCACCTGGATCTGAAGCTGTGCTGTGAACCATGAAGCGCAGAACAGGAACACAAATCTGTAACTAAACTAATAAAGTACATCAGCTGCTTTGCTGCAACTGGTGACACACCAGCAGACTAATGGAACAAAGAAAAACCAGCCGACACTATTAGTCACAGCATCGCTCCTGCACATTTCAGTTAGGCGTGTTTTAAATGTGCATCACCTCTGCATCATCTTTCTGCCACAGCAACCAAAGTCTTACTTAGTCTATTACTGACAAAGCAGCCACGCCAGTGTGTGAGCGCACTGCAGCAACACTGGGCAGGTTTCATCCTCCAACACAGAACATTAGAGGACAACATCAGAAGATCAGACTGAAACACATCATCATCACTACAGCTGTTTGTCCAGGTGCTGTGATGAAATGCAGTCTAGAGCAGATTACTTACATGTGGCTGTGCATGCTCCTGTCTAGCTGATTGACACTCTCTGCATGTGCCACGCACACGCACGCACACATGCACGCGCGCACACACACCACACACACACACGCGCGCGCACACACACACACACACCACACACACGCGCGCACACACACACACACACACACGCACGCGCGCGCACACACACACACACACACACACACGCACGCACGCACACACACACACGCACGCACGCACACACACACACACCACGCACACACACACACCACGCGCACACACACACACCACGCGCACACACACACACACACACACACACACGCACACACACGCACACCACGCACACCACACACGCGCACACACACCACACACGCGCTCACACACACACACGCGCACACGCCGCGCACACACACACACACACACACACACACACACGCACGCACGCACGCACGCACACCACACACACACACGCGCACACACGCGCACACCACACACACACGCACACACACACACCACACACGCACGCACGCACACACACACGCACGCACGCACACACACACGCACACACACGCGCACACACGCGCACACACGCGCGCACACACACACACACACACACGCCTCTGTCAAAGCCACTTGTCCTTTGTTGAAGAGCACTTGGTCCAGTGCCAGCCTTTCATCATTTGTCACCAATATCACCTAGGTAATGACCTCTTTCAACCAGTTACCATGACAACAGTAATTTGTATGGAAATCACGTCGCCCCGGCGGAGGAGGAGGAGGCTGCTGCTGTCGGTAGAATCATACGTGGGGTGCAGGATGGACATAAGTGTGATATGTGATGATATCGACAGTTTCGTGTCGTCACGTTTGAATGTGCTGATGAGTGTATCTGCCAGCAGGGGGCACTGTGGAGACACTGGCAGCTCTGTGCTTTATCACAACCTGAACGTGGAGAGCACAACAAAGCTCGTGGCAATCAGGCAGTTGTCTTCCTATTCCAGGCAATTCTGCTGCCCTCCATTTATATAAGAGGGTCACTTGCACATCAGAAAGGTATCTGCTGTCCATCTGTTCTGCTCTCGCAGTCTGGGGGAAATGTAATCTTACACCATTATCTTTACATGTACAGCTCTGGGCGAAATGCAGAGAGAAACTGAGACCGCAGTGCAGACATAAAGCCATCTCTTCCTTCACTCTGCATCTTCGACATTCTGCTGAGGTGACCGGGAGATCTCGACTACTGTATATCTAATTCAGGCTAAAGGACGCCAGTTTCTCCTCCAGTGAAACATTTCCTCCATCTCACAGGAACATGAAGCTCTCTATGAGCTAACTGGCCAATCAAACTCAAAACAATACAACCATCCAGTGAGCAGCATGAGTCCAAGCCAAAGTGCTTTTACCTGTTGTGAACGTCCTCAGTCAGTGAAAAGCCATCAAGCTGCCTCTGTCAACTCTCCCCTGTGAACGCTTTCGTGCATCTTTTAAATTTCAGCTAAAGCCGTGACAGTGGACGTGCACCGTGTGCACAATCCAGCAGAACCTCACAGTTAAAACAGTCCTAAATAAAAAGACAAAGGGCGGCTTCTGCCTCACACGAGTGCAGCGGCTGTTTGTGTCCAGGGCTCCTGACCGATGGTCGTTTGTGCTCTTTCTCAGGCAAAGCTGCAGAAAAACAGAATTTATGCAGCAAAAATACAAAATGCCAAATTTATCCAATCACATTCAGCCCAAAATCCCACGCTTCAATCAACAACATCCAACATGTTCTATTTTATTGGATCATTTAAAAAATAATGTCACCAAATGACAGCAGATGCTGTCCGAGGTCATTTACTGTGCACGCATCCCATCCATGGATCCCACAGTAGTTGCATAAACACGCAAACAACAGTAAACATTCAGATCTGTTCCCACAAAATACTCTGTTATGAGGAGAACAAACTTCACTACTGTAAACGTAATGAAGTGCAACCTGAATCCTCACAAACCAGGACATAACCGGGTATAGACGCAGCGCAGTAGCCTGTGGGGCACAGTGAGACGCAGGGAAGGGACAGCCACCCATGTGTGCATCACATGATGCTAATCTGGGCTTTTTTCTTTGGTAACATATCTTTTAATCAGATTCAGTAAAACACACAGCAAATAAAGTCTGTGCATTAAAACTTGGACACATTAATGTGGAACAGAAAGTTCCTTCTTTCATGGTTTATTAAAAGTACTGTCAGCCTGCGGGCGCACACCTCTATGCTCTCAAAATCTCATGTCGCCTCGTTTTCAAGTTATTGCGTTTGTAAGATTTTCAGAAAACTTGACCTCCGATCTTGAGGTCATAGATCTCGTCAGTTTTAATGCGACCTGTGGTGCTGTTCTCCAGTTGGTGGATTCACACCACCTGACCATACTTCACGAGCCTCTGACGGCTGAGGGGTGACATGAAGTTCTGGTGTGAAAGAAACATGATTGCATTAGAAAAAGCAACAAGCCCAGGCTTATTGGACAATAACGTATTATGAACATAATGTTCAATACATCTTGCAGCTGTATGTACTAAATGTTTTACTATAAACAGGCAAATGTGTTGGAAGGACACGTCTGCCGTGGATCAGACGAAGCCTTCCACTCAGTTTATGAGCACGTCTGGTTAGAATCAGCTGCTTTGTTGCTCCTGGCTTTGTTTCTATAAATACATGATATCATTTGTTATCTGTCATCTGGCTTTACAGATCATTTCAGAGACTATTCCAAATTCCTTTCAGCTCTGACAAGCAATCATCTACTTTCTCCACCAATCACAGAAGCTAATTTTCTGCAGTGGGACACCTTCAAGAGCAATCGGAAGATGGAGTCTGTGTGCTGCACAGAGTTATACACCAAATCATTGCTACCATTGCTGCCCTTTCAGGTTAAACCTCAGTTACTCGTCTCCAACATCCACGATCAGCTTTCATTACTTGATGAGGCATCGTGACTGAGGCTGAGGGGCTCATGATGGACTCGTGCAACTGAAAGCTACAAAAGGCTTGTTGAACGAAATCCACAAGAAGCTATTTTATTCCAAAGACAGCTCTGTATCATCCCCAGCATCAGCTAGTGTCTTATGGGTGTTACTTGTTTCAACAATACGCATTCGTTACCTTAAATCTTTCTTCTGCATTTAGTTCTTACCTCAAAACAAATATCCAGTGAGCACACAAACACTGGTTTTTACCTGTCCGTGAGCTTCTTGGCAAAGCCAAAGTCGGTCAGACGGATGTGTCCTTCGCTGTCCAGCAAGATGTTCTCAGGCTTCAGGTCTCGATACACAATTTCTTTGGAGTGGAGGTACTCAATGGCACAAACGATCTCAGAGGTATAGAAAAGGCCCGTGGCGTTGCTGAAGCGCCCACGGCTCCGTAAGTAGCTGAAGAGCTCGCCGCCTGGCACGTAGTCCATGAGCATATAGAGAAAACGTTCATCGTGGTGAGTCCAGAACCTGCCACGTAACAGACAGCAGGGTCAAACGTGCTGTTAGCTCAGGCTTACATTTAGCTTTTATCATCACTGTCTTGTTCAGTCCTACAAGTTCACTGCAGGGCAAAACTGTTAACGTCTAAATAAGTGGAGAGAATCACATCAGATGAGAAGCTGCATCATTCTGCGGCTCTTTTATGTCCCAGTGGTGTTTGGGCAGGCGTGCAGGAAGCGTTTCAGCTGGAGGGCACTTCAGATGAACGAGGACAAAAAAGCACCGTCACTGATGAAGATGGACGAGGCTGCTGGCCTCTCTGACCCTCACATACGTTTCAGCTCTACTCTTGCTTTCACAATTTGTCATTTCTATCCTTTATGTAACACAGAAAACACAACGCTCCCATGTTACACGCTAAAGAGTAAGCGTGTTTTCTTATGATGCTTTGGATGACTATTCACACCAAAACACATCGAAACTGAGAAATGTTCAAGTCAATTTTATTTTATTTATATAGGTTGAGATCACAACAACAATCACCTCAAAGCAAACCATAACCCTGTTTGTGAAGGAGTTTCAATTCAACTCTGGATTTAACAGGAAGCCAGCAAAGAGAATGTGACAGAAACATTGCCTCTCTGCTAGTCCCTCATCATCTACACTGCCTGTAATGAAGCATGTAAGTGTAAACCGACCTGGGCCTTGCACTGAACCCTGTGGAACTCCATAATTGACCTCAGTGTGTGAACTACTCTTTCAAGGATGTTTGATATAAAGGAAGGAGATTAGCCTGTAATTAGCTGAGACTGCTGGGTCTAGAGATGCTTTTTGAGTAAAGGTTTAACTACAGCCAGCTTGAAGGCCTGTGGTACATAGCTGATTATTAGAGATAGGTTGATCATATTTACAACTGGACTACGAGCCCCCATGTGTTTGCAGATGAGACTGCGAAGAGCACTCACAGTCTGATGAGAAAGGAGTGGTTGACCTCGCTCAGCACCTCCTTCTCGTTGTGGACGTGCTGCTCCTGCTTCAGTCGGATCACGTCAGGGATCTTCATCTGCTTCAGGGCAAAGAAGGCCCTGCTCTTTTTGTCCTTGACCAGGAAGACCCGTCCAAAAGTCCCCGTGCCTAAAGTGGGAGAAACAGGGGGAAGTAGGGGGTCACACAGGGGAACTTGACCATGACAAAGGATTGTTTATCAAGCAGGAGTAATCATCAGCCTGGAACCAAGGCCGTCCTGGTGCCAGGCAGGCGCAGCTCAGGCGGGCTGCTCTTCCCAGCGTGTTGTGGCTGTTTTTAGCTGCATGTGAACGGGTTATGTGTGTGTCTTAGTTCTTATTTAATGTTTCTAATAGTACGCAGGAGCACACCAGCAAGTCTGTGGTGCAAGAGTCTTTACACCCTTCATTTTTTTAGATGCTGTTTTACATTGTGTCAGGAAAAATGCACAAAATGGATTTATTGAAACCTCTGCATACTTTTAAACATATAAGGAAAATGCAGTATTTGTGCAATTCTACCAAGCTTCACAGTCAATATTTGGTGTGACCCTTTTTTCCTTCACTACAAGCTGAACTCCTTTAATCAATCTGTAAACACAACTCAGCTTGTTTGAAGGGCGTTCTTTGGCTGCCCTTTGTTAGGAGAAAAACTAACTTCACTATAAGCAACACTTACAGATCCAGAGGGCAGACTTATAATACTTAATGTATGAAGTTTGTGTTTGGCTAGTATATATGGTCCAAATGTTGATGACCCCTCCTTTCTTCTTTCCTTCCCTTTCTGATCACTGACACCGACTCATAATAGGAGGAGACTTCAACCTAGATTTAATCCAGAAATTGACACGCTCAGTACAGCAGGAAAAAAAACATTTTAAAGACCTTTATGCAGCTTTACACTCATCACAGATGAATCCCTCCGATGCTGACACTGCAGAACTTCTTAACAATATAACTCTACTGGAACTAAACGGATTCACCATTAGCAGCAGCAATCTGACCAAACGTAGCTATCAAAGTTCAAACTGAAGACAGACCAGAAGGTGAGCCTATACGCTTATGACGTGTTACTTTCCATCACATTTTGTTAGATAGGCTGAGACACTGGGTGGGTATATCAGGGTCTGCTTTGGACTGTTTGTGTGAGCGATTCTTCTCTGTGGCTACCTCTAAGTTCAGGTCTTCCTCCACTTCTCTTGCCTATGGTGTGCCACAAGGTTCTGTGTTGGGACCCTTATTGTTTTTGTTGTATTTACTCCCTCTTCAGCACTTATTGAGCACGTTTAAGGACATTTCTTATCACTGCTATGCAGATGATATTCAGTTATATATCTCCTTTAAGAGAAAACTGAAGTCCTTGTTTATGCTCCCGATAAATTTGTGCCCTTGGTAGTGGAAAATTTAGGCCCTCTTGCTTCATTTGCCAAATCTTCTATTAGGAGTCTTGGTGTTACTTTTGACCCAGCTCTGACGCTGGACGCTCACGTTATATCTCTGGTCCGCTCCTGTTTTTACCATTTAAGAAACTTTGCTGAGTCCTACTGTGTCACGCTCTGAACTGACAATGATCATACATGCATTTATTTCATCTTGTTTGGACTATTGTAATTCTTTGTTCACCTGTCTAAGTAATGCCTTCTTGGACCGTCTGCAGGGTGCTCAGAATGCTGCCGCAAGGCTATTGACCAAGTCTTCCAGGTACTCCCATGCCACACCCCTGCTGATGCAGCTGCACTGGCTCCCCATAAAATTCAGAGTCCACTTTTTGATTATGATTTTGGCATTCAGGGCTCTGCATGGACAAGCACCAACATACATCAGTGATCTTTTACATCCTTACATCCCCAGTAGGTCCCTGAGGTCATGTCCACTACACGAGGTTGAAAACAAAAGGAGACAGAGCTTCTGTAACTGTGGCCCCCACACTCTGGAACTCCCATCTTCCATCGAGCCTGAGATCTGTGGACTCAGTCATCTCTTTTAAAAAACAGCTAAAAACTCATCTTTTTAAACTTGCTTTTGGCTGCTTTTTGTTTTTATGTTTTAGCTTCTGTGAAGCACTTTGTGATTTCATCGTGAAAGGTCCTATATAAATAACATTTTACTTACTTTACTTACAAACCTTGCTAAAGACGATCACATTTATAGATAAGTTTTAATCCATATCAGACACTCCATCGACCAGAGTAAATCAGCAGCTCTGCCTCTGAACTGTCAGACACCGCTTCAATATATCCAGGTAACATTACATATCCAGGTATACATTTTTCAGCCGAGCTCTTAAACCTGATCCAGTTGAATCATATTCCATTATTAAAAATGCTAGAGGGTGATCTCACACACTGAAGAACTTTACCTATATCACTCATGGGAAGAGTTGCCACTAAAATGATGAGTCTGCTGAAAATAAACTACTCATTTTCAATGATCCTAATAAAAAGTCTAAACTCTACAAAAACCAAAACATGAGTGTGATCTAGAACTGACAAATCTTTCTCACCATTTCTTATCCAATAGATCTGTTTTAAAATGGATTAAACCAAGCTTCTTAGACAGCCCTATGCTGGACCCAGAGCAAGCCTTCTGTAGAAAAGTGAAAATCTCCAGTCTGCCACCATCAGCTCCAGCATTGAGCATCATAAGTGCTTTAAAACCCTCAACATAAACACTTCTCTCACAGTCTGGTGGGAAGTCTCCACTTAGCCCATGAAACTAACACCGATTTGGAACAATCCCGATATTTATCAGAAAAAGACAATGCTTTGCAGTTTTTCACTGTGGCACGAGAAGGGGAAAAATCCAGAACATGTTCTACAAGATGGAAAATTTGTTTCATTTGAAGAACCTATAACACATAGAATCAGCAAATGCACATTTCTTGAATATGAGAAACTGAAATCATCATACAGGAAAGATTCAACCCCAGAGACCTGAATCTAGAAATACCTACTTGGGTGTCAAACGTTTTAAATATCTGTACCTCAAAAAGTTTGTATTGTTTAAAATTGACAAATCAATTTCGCTCCCAACCATAAACTGAGAGGGCAAAGTTCGTTCCAAATGGACCTCACTCAGTCGAACACGTGCACTTATTGCAAAAACAACTCTGCTGAGAATTATATGCATGCTATATGGTCGTGAGCACGTGTGGGTAAGACCTATGACCACATGTCTCGTTACAGCATACCAACCTCACCCAAACTGTGCAACTTCAGTGATAGAGGTGAACTAGATATGGAAGCAAATACATCATTTATACTCCTTCTTTCCTTACGAATCACAAAGAAAAGTATCCTCATGAACTGGAAACCAAAAAAACACCTTATGCACCAATCAAAATAGAAACGGGTGGAATGTCTGCCTCTTCACCAAACCACGGACGGATGAATTTGTCTCCCTCCGGCCCCCACTGATCAATTCCACTACTTAATGGGGGTG
This sequence comes from Copadichromis virginalis, assembly GCF_057382275.1. Classification (NCBI taxonomy): domain Eukaryota; kingdom Metazoa; phylum Chordata; class Actinopteri; order Cichliformes; family Cichlidae; genus Copadichromis; species Copadichromis virginalis. The sequence continues at coordinate 53,110,019 of NC_140639.1, read as the reverse complement.
GTTGGGTGTAGTCTCATTTCCCTGTTTGACTTGCAGGTGGGTGATGATGGTCTCTGGGACTACGGGTGCCTGGTGGCCTCCTGGGGGCTGGAGAGCTGCGGTTGCAGTTTTGGAGTGTCTATGCATCTGCCTCAGTTGGTGACGGTTGAGAAGTGGGGTGGGTGCTGCCTAACGGTCTTGGGATGTGGGCACTGGGGTGCTTGTGGTGTGGGGGACTTGCCCCCAGCTGGGCAGGGGCGAGTGCTGGGCCTGGGATCCCACGCCCGGGGTCGCCTGGTCTCTGGCTGTGTCCCTCCTTCTGTGGGGGCTGTCTGCACCTCCCTGGCCAACTCGCCGTGCAGTTTGGGCCGACCCACATTAGAATGTCCACTCTGCGCCTCGTGGGTGCCGTTAGGCCAATTGGGTGGGTTGGGGCGTCCAGGTGAGGGAACAACCGTTGTTGGGTGCAGCTTGTTTCAGACCCAGACCAGTTTGTCTCGTCCCTTTAGTGTGTGTGTGTGTGTGTGTGTGTGTGTGTGTGTGTGTGTGTGTGTGTTGTAACTGATTGGTATTGTGACACAGTGTGCAGATGAGCCCCAGTCTACTCTGTGTGGTGGGGGTAGTGGGTGCCCCAGACTCGGTGGTGTCACGGGGAATTTTCAGGTCCCTGGAAACCTGTACCAAGTACCAAGGTGGCTGGTCTCTAGCGACTGGCCGTTGCCTCTGGTCCTCTGGGACTCTCACCCTTTGGATGTGGACACCCCATCTGGGGCCTCCGTCCCTCTCCTGCTAGGATGGGCCTGCAGATGTCGCAGAGATGTGCTGCCTCAGGTCTTCGGTACTGTGGGGGCTACGAATGGCACGGTTGTCCTGGTTCATTATTTGCCTCTGGCTCCTGGGGGACATTACTGGGGCTTCCCATCCTCATTATGAAGCACATTTGTGACAAAGACGCAGTTATTATAACACTCGCTCACTTACTCCCAGTACAACTGTTGATTCAAGTATCTGCGTATTTTCCCATTTATGTGCTCTGGGAGTTGTACGTTTGTTTTTTCTTACAGGGGCAGCTGTTGGCGATACGGTGTGCATTTCCATTTGTATCCTTTTATTATTACTCTTTTCCCTGCCTGTCCTGCCTTACACGTCTCCATACGACACCACATTTAATGTAACAACTGAAATAACACAAATAGAAATGAATACATGAACAGATAAAAGATACAAGAGGAGCATGCAGAGATTCAAAATGTGCTTCACATCACAGTGCATTTAGATCCCAATTCTGATTGCAAAGCTACTGAAGCCAAAGAGAACTGAAGTGAGCTCCCATCAGCACAGTAAGGTTGCTGATGCTTAACTGAACCTTTTAAGTGCCACCCACAGAGAACTAAAGGGCTTTAAATACGTCTGATTACAAGCAGACTGTCAGCTACAGAGGAAGAGGAGCAAACGTTGCTGCGCTGACCCCAAACACCTACTGGTTCTGAATCATGACTATACAAGCAGCAGCTATTTGCTATTAGCTAAAGTAACACGAGAAAGTAGGTCATGAAACATGAAGCAGCAATCACAAAGTGTTTGACGAGTACTGTTCAGGGAGTGTACATGCACGCGCGCGCACACGCACGCACGCACACACACACACACACACACACACACACACACACACACACACACACACACACACACACACACACACACACACACACACACACACACACACACACACGCACACTTCAGTTTCGTCTCTGTTCCTGTAAACTAGTTGTGCAAGTGTTTTCATGCCTTTTGCGCTTACATGTGTGACTAGTATCCTTAATCTGATTGGACAACACCATTGTTGCTCGTGGGTCTTTCACGTCTCCTTATACTTGTTGCTATGAGAAACAACATTAAGAAAAACAGAATAATGTGATTCATTCAGACAGGGAAGAAAGGGCATGAGCAATCAGACCGAGTGCCGTCAGGTCACAGTGGAACTGTGAGAGTGGGCAGTAATGGGAGCAGGCAGCGTGTCCTCCTGTGGCCACATGAGGACAGTTTGTGCAGTCAGGTATTGGCCTGAGCCCAGAACTGTTCTCCTCCTAAAGACAAAGCACCAATTGGCATTTTATTCCTGCGGCGCTGATGGGCAGAGAGAGACGGCTGTGTGATATAACAGCTACTCTGAGTCACACGTGGAGCTGCTGCAGCTGCCTAATGAAATGCTGGCTGTCTCATTCCTCAGCTTTACCTCCAATCAACCTTTGTCTCAGTCCTGTTGCTGTTGCCACAGCAACAAAGAAACAGCGGTGCACCGTCACAGTCAGGTGAACAAGTCGTATCTAGAAAAATGTCTTTTAAAATGAAAATGCTTCTGTAGGACTGTCAGTGTGTAAGAATGGTCCAAACGACCACACGCAGCCCACTCAGCTGCAACGCCCTATTACCAAAGATTATGACCGTCTGCATCAGCCCTGCTGCATGAGCTGGTTCAGGGAGACGGCGCACACCTCAGTCTTTGTAATGAGTCATTTGCAGAGGTCTAGTCAGAGAAGGGCAGTTTCTGTACTGGTCTGTAGTTGGGTTAGAGAGGATGGCTCTGCTTCTTATAATAGGACATGAATAGTGGGTGAATGAAACGCACAGCTGTGTACTCTTCAGTTGCCCTCCATGCAGACTGTGCCAAAACATTATGGTGGGAGGATTTAACAAAAGCCAGTCTGGAGAGCTTTATTGCTAGCAAGCCGTCAGTGCATAATTAGCATGTTGTTAGACAAGCCTTTCCCCTCATCCAAGAACAGAACTGTTCTCACAGGCACTCGGCTATGTTACTAAGCACAGAGATGCTTTTCAGTGTTGTGATCAGACACCAAGCAGTGACACTGAAAGTGAAGGCCAGGTGACATCAGACAATAATGTACTTTGAATTGAAACTGATCCATAACTCTTCATCTACCTGTTTGCTTCTGAAGCAGACAAAACAACTGTACTGTATGCAACAGCACACATTCCCACTGCACCGCCAGTTACAATAAATAAATAAAAGCAGCATCAACAAATCCGCAAACTGTGAGTGATGGTCACAAAGGCCACCGCAGCATGTGACAGCAGCAGACTCACCTAATGGCACCAGAGAGCTGTCTTATGTTTTCAATGACAATTAAAGTGCACATATAAAGAGCTTTAGCTGGTCTGTTTTAGCCACCAAATCCCTCTCATCAGACAAAATGAGTTGGCAAATAGGATTTTTATGCCGTTGCTTCCAGAAACAGCGGATGAATGCGATCCCCTGCTGCACACCTGCCCAGCACTCATTAGGCTTTGGCTTGTGTGCAGCCTAATGCATATTACCAAAATGCTGCATGTTAGACTATTCATCATTTTGAAGGCTCCTTACATTGTTTCTTCATTCAAAAAGACAGCAGAGGTGACAGATGGGTGCAGTTTCCACCCTTTAGTAAACAGTGACTAACTCAAATCGTTCTGCCAGGGGAACTTTTTTCATTTGATCTTGATCCAACTATACAACAAGGAGAACTTTAAGACCCATAACAGACTGGGTGACTCACATATGTGGAGGACACTCACACACACAGGCAGCAGATGAGAAGTTCAACTTGAACCACACAGAGATACAAACAGGGCTGGGTTGAAGTGACATCGGGGGGACTCTGAGCCCCTTCTTCCTTGGACTGGCGATGGACAGATTCACAGACGAGGCAGATGAGAGTTTGCTTGGACTATGATGTTCTCAGACAACATTATTATATGCAGCGAAAGAGATGAGAGCCTGACAGGTGGAGGTATGCACTGGAGAGAAGAAGGATGAATGTCAGTAGAAGCAAAACAGAAAACATGCATGTGCATGAGAGGCAAACAGGTACAACAATAAAGACACAACAAGCTGTGAAATGCCGCAAACATCCACAGCAGTGCACAGTGCAGAAGAGAGGTGGATCAGTGTGGAGAGGGTGGAGACGAGCGTCAGGGTGACAGCAGCAACAGGAAGGTATGGGTTTGATGCACGCTCAGTCCAGGAGCGCTGATCCTGTTCATCTGGACTTTTGTGACATCAGTATAAGACATCATGAAACTCGCTGAGCTTGAGTAAACTGGTCTTTAAGTGCAAACTCTATGACATGCTCCTTTCATCCCTACAGACAGTTACACATCCAGTTTACACAATTGTAAATTGGATATCTAACGGACTCGAGCTTTTCTGAATTCAAGTAACGTGTGGCACGTGCATTTGTTTGTCACACTGATTAAAAAATGCAGTGCTTAAGAGAGATCAGGGGGTTGGGAAGCGTATCTGTAACCGGAAGGTCGCCGGTTCGATCCCCGGGCTCTCTGTCCTGGTCGTTGTGTCCTTGGGCAAGACACTTCACCTACCGCCTACTGGTGTTGGCCAGAGGGGCCGATGGTGCGATATGGCAGCCTGGCTTCTGTCAGTCTGCCCCAGGGCAGCTGTGGCTACACCTGTAGCTGCCTCCACCAGTGTGTGAATGTGAGAGTGAATGAATAGTGGCATTAGGGCTGCTCGATTATGGCAAAAATGATAATCACGATTATTTTCACTGAAATTGAGATCACGATTATTTGACGATATTTGTATATTTTATATATTTTATTATTATTATTATTTTTTTACTATTTAATTTGTAAAAATGTGTGTATACACACACACACACACACACACACACACACACACAGGAAAATATTTAGTATACACATCCAGAAATGCATACACTATTATATATTGTACATATATTTATTAGTTTCAGGTTGGCCATTCTTGTATTTTGCTCGTTTGTGTTGTTGTATTTTGCACATCTCTGTTGCTTGTGGGGCTCGCACACAAGAATTTCACTCGCATGTGCTGTGCCAGTGTGCCTGCACATGTGATGTGACAATAAAAGTGATTTGATTTGATTTGATTTGATATTTATTTAACCCTTTAAGACCTACTATGGAACCAAGTCCACCAGAGCTTATATTATTTTTATTATTTTTTTTACATGCTGTAGTGCCATTTGTGGGAGCATTTCAAGTTGCTATACATCAATACAACTGTTATAGCCCATATTTTAGTAATATGTATGCATTAAGTGCATAGTAATTACATAAATTGCCAAAAAGTGCAATAAACTACAAAAAAAATTGAAAATTGTTTTTGTTTTTTTTTTACATATATTTCTACTTGGAGAAATTTAAGAGGTTTACCCCTCAAAACTTTAAATACAATAAAGTTGCAAAAAATAGTTTACAACAACAGGAAATTTATTTTGAGTGTCTTCATAGTTTTATTTTGGAGATACAGTTTTTATATACTGCAGGAAAAACAAAAACAATCCTATGATGCAAATTTGCAAAGAAAACAGCAGGTGCATCATTTCACTGTGGGAAGTGTTACGAACAGCTGATGGATCGGCAAAGCCTGTTTCTGGAATATTATGTTTTTGTTCCTGCAAGCGCTTTTTATGCAATTTTTGCAAAGCTATATGTGGAAGGAAACCGTGACCGAGGACAAGCTGATGGCATCAGATGTAAGTACAACTCCTCCGGTTTCATATGCAAAACAAATTATTGCGCTAGCTTACACGGTTCAGGTTCTACAGGGATTTAAAAATAGTTACGCAAAACGGAGCGTGCTGCTCTGACCGGCTTTAAAGGGTTAACGATGACTTTAAAAAATAATATAACATAGTGTGCAACACCACTGAAGTTTTTTTAACCTCTCTTTTCAACCAACAGCAGTCACTCTCCAAATAACTTCTGCTTAGCTTTCCGAGCTTCCCTCGGGTCCTCTTAATCAGCGGTCTCCAACCTTTTTTGCGCCACGGACGGTTTATGCCCGACAATATTTTCACAGACCGGCCTTTAAGGTGTCGCGGATAAATGAGGGAGGGGCTAATAATCGGCTCAGTCATTTTTAATGATCGTTGAAAGCCCAGATCGTAATCGTGATTAAAATTCGATTAATTGAGCAGCCCTAAGTGGCATTGTAAAGCGCTTTGGGTGCCTTGAAAAGCGCTATATAAATCCAATCCATTATTATTATTAAATCCAGCCCACGGCTGGCTGGGCTGTAAGTCCTCTGGGTAAGAGTCCGAAGGTTTCTGCCCGAGTTCTTGTGGCATCACGTACAGCAGGTGCCAACAGTGAGGTGTCCTCACGGCAGCCTGCTGCCTGAACATGTCCAACCTCTGCCTGGGCATGTTCATGGCAGCTTTCTGATCTCTACAGCCCAGATGACACATGGGTCAGGTGACATTATTGGCCTATCAGATATCAGCATCAGAATCAGAATCCTTCCAGAGGAAATTATGTTTAAAAAGAAGAAGAAGAAGAATACTTTTCACTTCCATAACAATTCATAAATGGTGTCATCCCATAGTTTTATTCAATTGGATGCCATTTGTAGTCACTGAAATGCAAATCTGTTCAGTTCAAACTGCACCAAATCGAGTTGTTACTGAAAGATGTGACACCTTTATATTTATTGTTTACTGATAACCACGAGCCTTCATTCATTTATACTAGCTGACCTGAGCAAAGGGTAACCTCCACACAGTTATGATGAAGCACACTGACGCCCAATACTGACTGAAGTATTATTGGATGAGATACTTATTTGCAGTGTTTGCATATTAAAAGGATAAAACTATTATTTGTGTTTAAAAAGTGCGACATTTCTCTTTAAGTCCTGGACTGACGTGGAGGTGCAACCCTGGCAGGGATGGATGTGCCAGCAGTTACACAGAAACACCAGCAGCCTTCCTCACCAACTCAATTCAGTCAGCAAAGACAATATGGTGCCGAGCGATCATGGGGGGTGGAGCCTAGCACACTCCAGACAACCATTCACACCCATGGGCAGTTTAAAATCATCAATTAACCCAACCCCACCAAATGCATGTGTTTGGAGGACGCTGGATTACTCAGAGAGACGCCACGCAAACATGGGTAGAACACGCATGCAGAACAGGCCAGGTGGTGGATTCCAACTCAGGACCTCAGGACCCACCATGCACCCCCCCACTGGTGCGGGTCCTGATGCTGCTCAATGGATAATGTGTTAATAACAAATGGATGCCACATTTGATACAAATGTGGAAAAAAACTACAGTAAGCTAAATTCAAAGAGACTCCAAAAACCAAAGTGATAAACTGATGCAGCAGGATACTCCTTATGTGCCTGTATGGACGTCTGACAACATGGGGGACGCTCCTAATGAGACAAGGGACAGGGTCTCCTCGCAGATCTGGACCAGGGCATCGTTGAGGTGAATCTGGGCAGGTTAGGTGGACCAAAACATGCTGCTCTACTGGATTTAGGTCAGGCATAGTGTGCATGTACACCACACGGTGTGTGGCGGCACAGCTGAAAAACAGTGTTGTTATTGACACTGGTGCTTATATTGTTCTAATTTTTTTTTAAATGCCTCTTACTTTTTTGTACCATATCAAGTCTGAGCGCACCTAATAATCTGACCTATGGAACCCATATTATATGGATAAAGTCATCAGGAAGGCCAGCTCTGTGCTGGGATGCACCCTGGACCCAGTGCAGGTGGTGGGAGACAGAAGGACTCTGGCCAAAATAACATCTCTGATGGACAGAGTCTCCCAGCCCATGCATGTAGATGTTGCTGCAGAGCTGCTTCAGTGACAGACTGCTGCATCCTCGATGCATGAAGGAGCGTTTCTGCAGGTCCTTCCTCCCTGCAGCTGTCAGACTGTACAATCAGAACTGCTCCCAACAAACAGAGGTTTACATCAGCGCTGTAACTGCACCTTTCAGTATCCGGCTCTGTTTGCACACTACAGCCTGGGCTTGCCACTTATCTGTACTCTAATTTTAATAACTGTACAGTACTCTGCTTTGGTAACTATTGTCCATGATGTAAATATGTAAAAATGGTGTTTGTTCTGTTTGAATATGTGGTTTTTGCTGCTGATACAACCAATATGAGTATTTAAATGAAAAAAAAAAGGTAAGCTTAAAAGTTTGGTGGTGCGTACCCTGGGAGGGGTGACGGGCAGCAGCAGCAGCAGTAGTGAGCTTACACTACTGGGAAAAGTACAGATAAAGAAACGGTAGAAGATTCATTCAGACCAGAACCTTCAATTCCAACAGTTTCTATGGGAATGAATCAAAGTCAGGATTCGGTCTATCAGACCTGAGCACAGCACAGTCGATGACTCCAAACAGCCACACACTGGACACTGAATGAAAACGCAGAAGAGTGAACGTGTGAGTAAGAGTGACACACTGCACGCTCACAGTTCAGACCAACTGAGGGATCATTTTAATGAGGAAACAGAACAGATCCGATTGTTTCACAGCAGAGAACCTTTCAGTTGGCAACGACTGCCAATAACAGGAAATCACTGAACACTCCAGCAAAGCTTCTGCTTCCTTAGAACAACATGTTACGATCATAGACACCAATCAGCACAGACTGTAAAACTCTCAGCCTGCACACCATCAGCACCTGGTCCAGGTGTGACCAGCTCCAGCTTTATGTTTTTAAGGAAAAGATCTCAAATATGAAAACTCATCAATTTTAAAAAAGGTTTTCTGGCGTCAAACACCTCTGGGGAACACCCCGCCTAAGCCTAAGATAAGACACCCGAACAGTTACGGACAAATCAAATGTTGTGGTCAACTCACCGACTGTGGCGACAGTCTCCAGGTCATCAAGGCAATATGTGCGGTTATGTGGTGAGGCGTCCTCAGCTGAGCTGCTCGCGTTGCTTTTACTGTCTTTAAGGGCGTTTGTCTCACTGTTGACTCCGACCTTTGCTTTGGATGACGCCATCGCTGACTTTCGGAACTATTCTGGGACTATGTGGATCTATAAACATCCAGCCAGGGGCAAACTGAGCGAACACCACGCATTTCTGGAGACGGACTTCTTCGTCAACCTTGCACAGCACGTCGGATACCAGTGACTGGGGCTTGCCGCCCTGGATGATTGCAAAAAACCTCCTAAAGTTCACCTTAATAAGCTGAGTTAACTAACAGTCAATGGGGAAAATAACCGCAGATTGAAATGACACAAAGAAGCCGGTCACAGGTGCACTAGTCTGTAGCGTTAGCGGCTAACACAGTGTCCATGGAGAATGCAGCGCTGCACATCTGTTCAAGCATAATGAAAGTGGGCTTCATACGCCGCACAACGCAGTCCTGCATAAACCACGGGCCTCTCCCGACATATCGTCAGTAATTCTCCCCATTATTATCGCAACTACAACAACAGACCTCACCCTGAATTTCTTCTTTCTGTCCACATCGACCAGGAAGAGATTCCGGTCGCTTTTCAAGTAATTTCCGGTTAGGACTTTCAGAAGAAAAGAAAACGAACCGGTTTACTGGATAAAACGAGAACGTGAGCGAGGTCCGAGTTTTCCTTCATCATTGTCGTTTTACATCTGCACGTTAAAGAAGCGGTATATGTGCAAAGTCTGAAAAAATGCAAATATTTTCTATGTTATATTAGTCAACGTCTTGAACGTGCTGTCTTACTGGAAGTGACCTGGCACGGAAACTGGATGTTGACGAACAATCGGTTAACGAATAAAACGAATTAGTTCCGAGACGTTAACCAATCATGTGTGAGTCATGAGTCAGGGCGTGGTGATGAAGACAGGTACCGGACCCCGAGCTTTAACAAGCAGACAAAGCTATTACAGTTTTTGCCCGTTGCTTGAACACATTTGGCAAAACGTCGCTCATTGTGCCAAAACTCTAAACACAAGTAAACACGACACAACACTGGGAAATATACCATACACATCTGCACCAAATTGAAACTCTACTCTCAAAACCTAAACTCTGCTATCAAAACCTAACATTCCTTTGTCAAAATGTAACTCTGTTGACAAAATGACACATACTTGCATCATATGCAAACACTTACAGATCAGGGGGAACACACTAGTCTTCTTTACATAAAACACTGCAGTCCTTGATTTCCATTGTTTATTCAGAAGGCACATTTACAGGAGACACATTTCCAAACAACCAAAAACGCAAATAGACCTACTCAATAGTGTACATCGCAGTACCATGAATTCAGATGAAGCAAAAAAAAAAAAAAAAAACCCACAACACAATAATACTGCAATAGAAAAACCACTATACTGTAAACACAAAAAACCATGACAAGTGTGCATAAGTGGGCTCATGGATCCCGCCGTCTGTTGGGGTCTGGCCACAGGACCTCATCAACATCGCAAGCTATGTCCTCTCCCGCTAGGCACCGGGGAAAATATCCTCTTGCATGTCGAAACCATCCATGGATTGCTGTCACCTGAGTGTCGCCGCAGGCCTGTTCCATTGCCTGCAGAAGAGGCATGCGGGCATGTGGTTGGCGGTCATATACTCGCCATCTCCAAGCCGAAAAAAATTCCTCAATAGGGTTTAAAAATGGTGAGTAAGGGGGCAAGTATACCACTTCAAATTGATTGTGGTCGGTGAACCAGGCCTGGACCAGAGCAGCCCGATGGAAACTGACATTATCCCATATCACCACAAACCTGGGCTGATCTGGTCTGTTCTGTACAACTATATCATGGAGAGCATCTAGAAATGTGAGTATGTGTTGGCTATTGTATGGACCTAGCATTGCATGATGGTGCAGAAGCCCTTGAAGGCATATGGCGGCACATAATGTGATGTTTCCCCCGCGCTGCCCTGGGACGTGCACAATTGCCCTGTGGCCAATCACATTACGACCCCGTCGTCTTGTTTTGCTCAGGTCGAATCCAGCTTCATCAATGAAAATGTATTCATGAGGCTGTGCAGCTCCATCCATGGCCATGATCCTCTGAAAAAAAGGGGAACATGTCACTGTACTACAGTGCTACACATACAGCACCCTCACCCCATCACACAGGTACCTGTGTAGCTCTCAGAATAGATCCATGTGGTACTGATATGGTACATATTCAGCTGCTACTGGACTTCACCAATACTCTATTGTAAATGTAAGGGACAGTTACACGTACCCGTACATATTCAGCTCGAAGTCCTTTGACCCTGTCACTGTTCCTCTCGAATGGGACTCTGTAGAGCTGCTTCATGGTGATGCTGTGTTTACCCAAGATGCGTCTGATGGTGGTGATGCTCACATGGTCTATGTTGCTGAAGTATTGTCCGTCGTAGCTGGTGGAGACGGATGGCATTGTCTGCCCTCACTAGGTCCACAACGGCAAGTTCCTGCTGTTGTGTGAACAGGCGTTGCCGTCCACCCCCAGAAGGTCTTCGGGTCATTCTGGAGGAATACAACCACATATTGTCATCGGTTTGCTTATTTTTCATACAGTACTTTACTGTATGTACTGTGTCATCCACTGTACAACACTGTACTTCAATATGAGGAATCAGCCACTTTGGCTGCAAAAGGAGCATTAGCACCCCGTACACTTGATATGGTAATGTGATATACTGTAGAACAGTGCTATGGAACCATCTGAGTAGAGCAGAAGGTATGGAGGTGAAGACAGACCTGTTTTCTAGTCGGAATGTTCGTATTACAGATGCCACTGTGAAGCGGCTTAGATGTGGGTGGACTCTCTGCCCAGCTTCCCTCATAGTCAGGCCATGGTTGATGACATGGTCCACCAAAGTTGCTCTTATTTCATCAGAAATATGGGTCCGTTCATGGCCTCTTCGGCCTTCTCCTCCTCTTCCTCCTCCTCCTCCTCTACCTCTTCCTCTTCCTCTTGCTCTCCCTCCATCCATGCTTGCAAAGTTCTTGAAATGGCTACGCTGAGGGCTTTTTGTAGTTGGCTAATTGGTGTTCGGTTTTGCAAGTAAGTGCTTTCAGGTGTGTATTTGAGTGGTTGCAATTACCCGATGTGTTTTGTATTTTGGATACATGTGTTTTCCGAATGGCACCCTGACATTTCATTTTGTGAGCGAAGTGTCTTATGTATGAAATAGAGTGTAGCATGCAGGACCATGTGTGTTGCATAAAGGGGTAGGTGTGTTGCATAAAGGAGTAGGAGTGTTGCATAATTGGTACTGGGGTGCAAAGCAGCGCTTTTGTTTAAGGTATGGGTACATGTGTTTGAGGTATGGTAACAAAAGCTTCACGTTGTGTTACTTTAGTCTGAGCATGGGTTTATAGTGTTCAAGCAACGGGCAAAAACTGTAACAGTAAAAGAATATCATACATGTATGAAATTAACAAAGGACATCTTATTACTCTTCAGGTCCTGCATGCAATCAGCCTAAGAGATGCACTATACATTAACCTGTATAATTATTTGCTGTGAAACAGTGAGCCATCATAATTTCAAACCTACCAACTGCTGGAGCCTGCAGAAACATGTCTCAAGCAGCACCTGCCGTGCCGGCTTCTTAGTTATTACTAGAAATGAGGTAATGTTTTGGTAGCATTTGCATATGTGTGTGATCATTCTGTAAACACAATGGCATGAAAGGTTTTAGCTGAATTCTAATAAACGTTGTAGGCATGTAGAATAGAGTAATATAGATAGAGTACATTCATCCTTTACATTTTGCTCAAGTACACAAAGATCTTCAAGGTCAGCTTAATGACTTTTTGGTTAAAAATTGACAAAATGCGGTATAACTTAGAAACTCTGATTCTAACAAGGGTGATATTATTAGAAATAACCTGTCACATTTGAATTGGGACTTCTCCCTCAAGGTCAGGAAATTGATCTGAAGATCAAAATGATAGTAAATAGAACTACTTAACTCATTCACTGACGTCTATAGCCGTCAATGGCAGTGAATGAGTTAAACCCATTGACTCATTCACTGCCATTGACGGCTATAGACGTCAATGGCAGTGAATGAGTCAATATGTATCTTACTGCCAGTAAATGGTAAAATGGTAAATGGCCTGCATTTGTATAGTGCTTTACTCAGTCCCTAAGGACCGCAAAGCGCTTTACACTACATTCAGTCATTCACCCATTCACACACCTTTTCACACACTGGTGATGGCAGCTACATTGTAGCCACAGCCACCCTGGGGCGCACTGACTGAGGCGAGGCTGCCGGACACTGGCCCTCTGACCACCACCAGTAAGGGGCCTCCGGCCTTCTCTTTCTGGGATGGCTGCACAGTATTTGCTGAGATGTGTGGCCTTAGGTCTTCGGTACTCTTGGAGGCTGTGGATGGCCAAGATCTCCTGGATCCATCTCTGCCTGCCTCTGGTTTCTGGGGGGCGTTACTGCAGCTCCCCACCCTCATAATGAAGTTCATTACTCACTATGCCTCTTTCTCTCTCTCTCTCTCTTTCTCTTTCTCTCACACACACACACATACACTTACACACACACACACACACTTACACACACTCTCACACACACACACACACACACACACACACACACACACTCTCACACACTGACACACACACACACACACACACACACTCACACACACACACACACACACACACACACACTGTCTCACACACACACACACACACACACACACACACACACACACACACTCTCACACACTGTCTCACACACACACACACACACACACACACACACTTACACACACTGTCTCACACACACACACACACACACACACACACACACACTTACACACACTGTCTCACACACACACACACACACACACACACACACACACACACACACACACACACACACACACACACACACACACACTTTTGCTCCATCCTTTTATCATGTTCTCTACTCCCCCCCTTTATTTTCTCCTGCCTGTCAGCCTCCACATTACGACACATATAACGTAATATAAAAAATATATTTTTAAAAATGATCATTTTGAGAAATGTCGAAATTTCAAGATTACAGTTTTTTACAGACGCTAGGACACATGTCTCAATACTTAGGTCACTTTTGCAAAACACTTCACACAATCCTCCTAACTGACCGTCAGCTTGGCAAAGCAGTTCATTTCACATTCAAAATGCACTACAACTACCAAAACACTTCATTCAGGTCTCAAATAAACTCATTCTTCCAGAACACTAGCAAAGGTTGACAGCCGACAAACACACTTTGTCACCCACAAAACAATGACCTAAAAAACACTAACAACATGTAGCATTACACAGTGTTTTCTTGTGTAAAACAAGGACACATCTCTGTTTATAATTTCAATATATGTTACTGGAATGAATCAGACATCATGCAGAATTCGTTAATATTTGTTTATGTATTTTTATCTTTTTGCACTAAGTAATCCCAAAATACAAGAATTTGTATACACACCATCCACTGATACACATACAATAGTAATGCTAATCTACTCGGTCTTCTCCATTTGGCCACAGGTTCTCATCCACATCACATCTTATGTCATCTAGGGCAACACACCTAGGAAAGAATCTTCTGGCTGCCAGAATTGAAGGAGTTGAAAAATTGAAGGAGTAACACCTGTGTAGATGTTCATCTACAATGAGAATCAGCTGTGGCTGGTTAAACTGCATTTTTAGATTTAAAATATGTTTCAATAAAATATTGCTGTTGCATTTTGCTGTCTTTTCAAGTTTTGCATTGTGTTATTGTTTTGGCCATAAGTTTAACAGTTTTGAAAACAGTATGTAAGCACATGCAAAATGTCCTGTACGTACAAAGCTTTTTGGCAGTTGTTGTGTCTGAGTGAGAAGATGATTCATGAAATTTGAGAGATGTAGTCATTGAATGCATTTTGTGCCAAAACAATGATAACTGGTCCTCAGTTTAGCCCACATAGACTTCTGTTGTGCTCACTGTGTGAGGAGTTTTGCAAAAGTGACCTAAGTATTGGGAAATGTGTCCTAGCGTCTGTAAAAAACTGTAAGTACTACTTACAATAATTAAAAAAACAACGAAAAAAGTGAAATACTATTTCCATAAGAAAGTCAAAGTGTGGAGATTACAGTTGTTGTTGCAGGACAAACTGCCACGGCTGCTGCGTCTTGTGTAGATGAGTTAGTAAAACAAACTGATCGGCCATCTTATCGTGTTTTGTGATACATACATCCTGTTTATTGCACGAGAGTGTAACCATCCATGTCCTTGTCCATTACCAGGCATTTCATTTTGTACAAATTCAACCAACTCACCAAAGTCTATATGTTTTTTTCCTTGTGCCCAAGCTTCTGAACAAAGCTTCAGTTGGTCTTATCTTTCTTATTATCCCACTGTGTTCATGTGCTAAAAGATCCACTCCATCCATTCTCCTCCTCTTATCCAATTCAGGGTCTCAGGGGGCTGGAGCCTGTCCCAGCTGTCTTAGGGCAAGAGGCAGGGTATACCATGGACAGGTCACCAGCCTGTCGCAGAGCTAACACACTGAGATTCATGCTCACACTTATGGGCAATTTAACCTAACCCCACTAACTGTGCTTCTTTGGATACCATACCATACCATATTGGATGGTATGGTATCCGGTATCCTTACCGGATTGTGGGAGGAAACCAGATTCCCCGGAGAGAAGACCATGCAAACACAAGGAGAACATGCAAACTCCACACAGAAAATCCCTGGCTTGATGGTGGAATTGAACTCAGGCCCTTCTTGTGAGGCAACAGTGCAAACCACTGCACCACTGTGCTGCCCAAGTAAATAACTTACTTGTAACTAAACTGACACTTCCAGTGTCAGTTTAACACTAAGATGATGAGATGGTGAAACTGTACTTCAATGTGGATTAAATTGATTTTTTCCCTCCAATTGCTAATACCCCAAAAATACAACAAAAAACAAAATAACCCAGATGTTAATGCTCTGTAATAACAAGTTCTCAAACGTGGTGAAATGTTTTCAGAAGGCGCCAATGCTAAATTGGCATCATACTGGCTAATGTGGTTCCTCCAGTTAACTCACGTGCACACATCCATTAATTAAGCCCCAGCAGGTAAGATTAGTATTGAACACATCACCACATTCGCTAAGTAAATATTTTTGTAAAGGTGTTGGCATGAACTTTTCACCAGATGCCAGTAATAACCAATCAAATCCACACGTACAAAGAAATCCAACCATAGATGTCCACAATGAAGTTATGTGTAAAAATGAAAATACGACACAGGAAAAAGATTATTGCACACACTTAGTGAGATTCATTTAATACTTTGTACCAAAGCCTTTTTTGGTGATGACAGCTTCAAGGCGCCTCCTGTATGGAGAAGCTAGTCCCATTGCTCAGGCGTGACTTTGGCCACACAATCAGTCTTCTACTCCCAAAGGTTCAGTGAACTCTGAGCTTTAGATCTTTCCAGAGCCGTTGAATGGGAGAGTTGCGGCATCTCCATTCACTCCAATAGGTCATTTTTCCCCTCCAGCAGTGGCGGAGCATGGTACAAAAGATGATTGGCCGCTGGAAAAAGAAAAAGTGGGGACATCTTTTTTTTTCTCCAGAATTCTGAGGAAATAACAGTCAATTATTTGATTGATCAAATCTGTAGCATGGAGCCTCACAATAGTTCCGAAGGTTATCAACATATACTAGCCACACTATAAAGATACAGCAGCACAGAAGTTTGAGGTGTATTTTAAAAGAAAAGGAAGGAGAAAAATCTCAGTACAACTGCCCTCTAAGCACTTGTGGAACCACAACTCTGACTCTGACTTACTCAAGGGCTCAAGGGCTTGGATTCAGGTCAGGTGACTGGCTGGGCCATTCTAGAGGCTTTATTTTTTTCTCTGAAACCAATTGAGAGTTTCCTTGGCAGTGTGCTTGGAATCGTTGTCTTCCTGAAACGTTCACGTTCATTTCATGGTCCTGGTAGATGGCAGCATATTTTTAGCAAGAATGTCTTGGTACATTTTTCCATTTATCCCTGCTATAGTTATATGAAGTGTGCCAGTGCCATATTCTGAAAAACAGCCCCACACTATGATGATCCAAACTTCACCGTTGTTGGTGTTTTGGGGGTGATGTGCAGTGCCTTTAGGACCCCCAAACATGACGTTTGTTATGTTATCCACAGTTCTGCAGCACTATATACATATGGACAGTATTAACTAGGGGTGCAACGATACTCGTATCGATATTGAACTGTTCGATACAGTGCTTTCGGTTCGGTACACATACGTATCGAACAATACAGAATTTTTAATTTATGTTATCAACTTTCCTTCTGACGATGCTGTCTGTGTTGAGCGCTCAGTGGATCTGCGCTCGACAGTGCAGCCTAGGCGGAGTAGTCGAACGCAGATTCACTGAGCGCAGGGCGAGCTAGCAAGACAGAAGCTAAGCTCTGGTTGCAACATGGCAAATTGAACCTCCCCCACCCTCATTCAGATCTGGCGTTTGGAACTATTTTGGTCTTCATGTGACGTATGACCCTGAAGGTAAACGTGTCATGGACTAAAGTAAAACAGTATGTTGGATGTGCCACGCAATGCTCAGTTACATGGGTGGGAACTAGTGCGTTAGCGCAGTTAGCTCGTTAACGTGTTGACGCTGTCCAGCCCCATTCGTCTTCCTGCCAACCACATCCGGCCTGTCAGATTTTCTCTTTCCAAACCTCAACTTTTGCCAGCAAAAGCTCAGCTATATTCAAACTTCAGAATCAGAGGGACTTTATTACAGTTTTTGCCCGTTGCTTGAACACTATAAACCCATGCTTAGACTAAAGTAACACAACGTGAAGCTGTTGTTACCATACCTCAAACACATGTACCCCTACCTTAAACAAAAGCGCTGCTTTGCACCCCAGTACCAATTATGCAACACACCTACTCCCTCATGCAACACACATGGTCCTGCATGCTACACTCTATTTCATACATAAGACACTTCGCTCACAAAATGAAATCTCAGGGTCCCATTCGGAAAACACATGTATCCAAAATACAAAACACATCGGGTAATTGCAACCACTCAAATACACACCTGAAGGCACCTACTTGCAAAACCGAACACCAATTAGCCAACTACAAAAAGCCCCCAGCGTAGCCATTCCAAGAACTTTGCAAGCATGGATGGAGGGAGAGCAAGAGGATATTTACCCCGGTGCCTAGCGGGAGAGGACATAGCTTGCGATGTTGATGAGGTCCTGTGGCCAGACCCCAACAGACGGCGGGATCCATGAGCCCACTTATGCACAATTGTCATGGTTTTTTGTGTTTACAGTATAGTGTTTTTTCTATTGCAGTACTATTGTGTTGTTGTTGTTTTATTTGCTTTACCTGTATTCATGGTACTGCAATGTGCAGTATTGAGTAGGTCTATTTGCGTTTATAGTTGTTTGGAAATGTGTCCCCTGTAAATGTGCCTTCTGAATAAACAATGGGAATCAAGGACTGCAGTGTTTTATGTACAGCAGACTAGTGTGTTCCCCCTGATCTGTGAGTGTTTGCATATGGTGCAGGTATGTGTCATTTTGGCAACAGAGTTACATTTTGACAAAGGAATGTTAGGTTTTGACAGCAGAGTTTAGGTTTTGGGAGTAGAGTTCCAATTTGGCACAGATGTGAATGGTATATTTCCCAGTGTTGTGTCATGTGTACTTGTGTGTACAGTTTTGGCACAGCGAGCGGGGTTTTGCAAAATGTGTTCAAGCAGTGGGCAAAAACTGTAATCCCAGAGGGAAATTGAGATGTCACAGGAGCATAGATCAGTAGATCAGCATAGACCAGGGGTGTCGAACCCCAGGCCTCGAAGGCCGGTGTCCTGCAGGTTTTAGATCTCACCCTGGGTCAACACACCTGAATCACACGATTAGTTCATTACCAAGGAACGTCCACACGTACACGGGTATTTTTGAAAACGCAGATTTTTCTATGCGTTTGCACCTTTCATCCACACGTAAACTGTGTTTTCAATCACTGAAAATGGAGATTTTTAAAAACTCCTGATTTTCGAAAACTCCATTTTTGCGTTTACGTGCGGACGAGGAAAACTCCGTTTGTCATGGAACGTCAAAGGTGTGCGCCTTTTTTGGCGTGACGCTGTGCGCTATGTTATTGTTTACATGAGATGAATTTATAGAGACAAAATACTGTTACTGTTAATCTGACTATCTGCAGTTTTTACACACATATACATGCGCAGTTACTGTCCCTCCGTTTAGAAAGACAGAGGCGTCTGAGTGAACTTCGGACGTGGCTTATAGGCAAAGGTTAAAATATCAATACCGCAGTCTAAATATCAGGAGAGCAAATCAATATGCTTTCAGATGTGTGGCTACATGTTGGTGACCTTTCAACACAGTCGCTGTCACAACACAAATCCCAACGTCGCTTTGAATAAATTTAGTTTTTTAAAAAAAGTACATTTATGTGTGCTGTATGCATTTTGTTTATTCCTAGTTGTGAGTCTACACCAACCAAAATACTGTCTTTAGTTATTAACATTTGAAATGTTGAAGGCACCTGAAAAGTAACACAAAATTATCTGCCTTTTCAGGAAAACAAAAACTTTTCGGTTTTGTGAGGGTACAAAACCCTGTTTAGTCTTTCCCTCCCAGG
The DNA here is from genome assembly GCF_057382275.1 of Copadichromis virginalis. NCBI lineage: Eukaryota > Metazoa > Chordata > Actinopteri > Cichliformes > Cichlidae > Copadichromis > Copadichromis virginalis. The sequence continues at coordinate 53,090,607 of NC_140639.1, read as the reverse complement.
CTTCTAGACTTCTGATTGGCCAACATTTCGTTTTTAGCATTTACATGTGGATGGAAATATTTTTTCAAAACTGCACGTGTGCACATGTGCAAAAACAAAAACGGAAAATCTCCGTTTTCAAAAATACCCGTGTACGTGTGGACGTAGCCTCTGGACACCAGCCCTTGAGGACTGGAGTTCGACACCCCTGATCTAGAGCATCAGTGACCACTGAAGGTTTTGGTGGAGATGAATATAATCCAAGGCTCTTCACAGTCACCAGATGTCACACCAGCTGAACAACTATGGGATATTTTGGACTCCTGTGTTATGCTTGCTTTTTGCTTGAGCAGGAATAGGGTGAAGTCAATCTGCAGTGTGAAAAATGTGTGCTGCGATCAGTACAACCTTTGCTTGTGCTCTTGTTTGTTCATCGGCTAACTCTGGAGAAGAGCAATGTTTTTACTTAAAAAGAGCTGAATAAAAACTTTAAAACAATAAGAAGTGTCCACCCACCCCGCTTTTCCTATTCTCAGTGAATGTATGGCTACATTGTAACCTTGGTTCTCTGAGTGAGAGACTCTCTCTTTGCTCCATGATATATTCCACATGTACAGGTATGATCCCCTTTTGTCAGGGTGTGCGGATACTTCTTTAAAACACTACAGCTTGCCCCGTCACACCCCGTGCATCTATAAAACATGAAGGTCGAACCAGGGAGTGGAGGGGCTATCAATCTGCAAGACACAAGACTGGCCCCAGAGGGTCCCGTAAGATGTAGAGAACACTGCAACTGAACACGCCACTACGATGCTAGGCTAACTGTGGACACATAGCAGGCAACCGCTAAAGAGCACTCAGCACCTGCTCCCTGAAGGAGGGTCTGGCTGCCCCATTCTGATGGCAGAACCTGGCAAATGTGGACTCAGCCATCCGGTTGTCTAAAGAGGGAACCACCTCTTCATAAGGCCCATGAGGTGGCCATCCCTCAGGTCGAGTGGGCCCATACTCTGGAAGGGAGGGGGACACCGGAGTAGGCGTATGCCTGGTAAAATGTCTCCACAACGAAACAGGATAGTCTGGACTTAGACAGGGGTCTGCCCAGGATCGCAGGGTGAAAACTGACAAATACCTGGTCTGTTTGCCTAAAAAGGCTGAGTATGCCTCACATACTCTGCCATGGCCCAGACACCAACCTGGTGCTGAGCTGCCTCCTGGTCCAAGCCCCTAGTGGGAGGTGTATTCAAACAGGACCTTTGGCAGGAATGCAGGGTTGGCTAGAGCATGGAGCTCGCTAATCCTCCTGGTGGATGTTATGACTACCAAAAAGGCTTTGAGAGACAGCCATTTCACATCAGCTTCCCCGAACAGGTCAAAGGAGGATGCTGAAGGTAACGGACACACACTGACACATGGTACCCAACTGTTAGGGCCGAGAGGGCCAGGCTGTGGGTGTGGACTCAAATGCAGACACAGAGGGAGGCATAACGGGCGTGAACACAGTGCTTTATTTACAGCGCCTAGTTAACTTACAAAGCAGGAAACTATGAATGCTATGAACGGAGAATGCTATGAACTGTGGAAGCTATGAACTGAGAACTGTGAGGCCAAACTATGAACATGAAACTCTGAGTGCTATGACTAGGTGCAAGATTTCATGGATGGATCCTGGGAATGGAAAAAGGGGCAGCGGCTTGGATGGAGGTACGCAGTCACTATAATGAGAGGAGACAAGTAGTCAGTGGCAGTCTAGGGAATCACAGCTGAAGGATTAGACTATGGTGGTTAGGGCTTACGCGTTGCAGGTTAAAGTGTCATGTGAGGAGGGGGTGTCCAAGGGGTTCCGGGTGAGGAGTGTCCAGAGAGGATCCAGAATATACTTGGAGTGAGGGACTTGGCAGGAAGGCAGGCAGGTGGAGTCCAATGATGGAAAGGAAGCAACCAGATGACAGAACCAGCGTCCAGGCGGAGACTGCCAGGTGGGTCCTATGACAAAGAAAACACGGTGAGGAGAAAAGCAGTAGTTAAGGGCTCTCACAAGGGCTTGGTGGCCTAGCACTAACGTGAGTTAGCAGAAGATCTAGCAGAGGTCTGTTGTGAATGCTGGTCTTATATGCTGGTGACTTGATTGGAACCAGGTGTGGAAGCTGATTGGAGTCTCTGCCTGAAGGTGGAGCCCAGTGGAGTGGAAAAACCCTGCACTCACCCGGACCATGACACCCAACAGTACATGTCGATCAAACCAACATTGATTTCACATCTGCACAGCTGTTATAGATAAGCTGTGTGGTGTAACCGGGCAAGTGTCTTAAAGAAGTATCCACACGCCCTGACAAAGGGGGATCATTCCCTGTGGAACATGTAACCGAGTGGAGAGAGAGTCTCTATGTGATAGAGAACTCCATTGTTCCATCTTTCCTTATTCCAGCCACTTGTCAACCAAGCAGCATTTGACCAACACATACGTCTAGTGACATGCAGCTGGAATTTTAGAAGACTGCATGGGAGCACTTTTGCGGTGGGTAAACACTCCGATCCCTTTGCTGATAGGATGTAAACACATATGGAGACAGACACATTTGCAGGACTATAAAAGCATGGTTTGGACAACACTCTCTGCCAGCATCATCAAAACAAACAAAACATGTTTCATTCTATCAGAGGCCGTGTAGAAACTTAAAGAGTTAATACTAATGTGATGCTGATGTTGCCTTAGCAACAAAAAACCTAACCAAGATGCCACATGCAATTTTTCAATGGAATAGTGTATTTTTCAGGTTCTACAACCCTGGGCTAAACCTATGACATGACAGCCAAAACCATTTCAATATATTTTATTGAAAGTGAAATGGTAAGAAAATTCTGGAACAGTTCCAATCCAACTTTATTTATATATAACTTTAAAAACAACAAAGCTGACCAAAGTGCTATGGTTCACAGTTGTGAGTTATTCAATATTAATTCCACATTAACATCTTGAACCCAAACCTAGACTGTGCAAGCAGTGATAAGAAACCTTGGGTGTGTGGGGCTTGCACATGTGGCACACACACACACACACACACACACACACACACACACACACACACACACACACACACACACACACACACACACACACACACACACACACACTCTTATGAGCCAGGTGTGTGTCAAATTTGCCTGTAACAGCCTGCACAAAAATGTAACATTTTATTGTGTTTTTCCTGCTGTCAAATGACAAAACAGGCCAATTTTTACCCGATCAGTATGTAAGAGTTAACGCTGTGCATAGACATTAGCTGATTCTAATCTAATATTATCCTTCAACAAAATCCATTAAATAAACATAGTAAATATGCAGGAAGGCTTATTTGTCAGGAGGCAAACAGGAACCTTGAGACACGAGCACCTCTGACATAGTCTTAAAATACTCTATTGAGAGACAGCTGCCAGCAAGCTTCAGTTTAACTCCTACAGTCTGAGCTGGCAGAGAACTTCAGTGCTGGCTGGACGTTGTCACTACATGAAAGTTAATCATTTAAATGTAGCTTGAGGTGTAACGGCTGTGCTTGCTTTGAACTTCTGCCTGTTATACAAATATAACATTTCACACTGACATAACTCTTCTCCAGTGGGGCACTAGCTCCATTAGATTAATCAGGACAACTCTGCATATCAGAGCTATTGGAAAAGCATAGAATGAAACAAGATAACAAGAGCACATAAATTTTAATCAAACATAATCCATATTTCCCGATTTGCACATTTAGTTATTTCCTCGTTTGAAAGTTTTCTGACCACATTAGCAATGCAAAGCAGGGCAACAGCTATTAGGATTCAGCCTCCTTTTTTCCTTCTTTTATTCCAGACTGTGTGCGGCATGATCAGAATGAAGACATTTGATTAGATAAAGGATGGGAAACTATCTGGGAATCCACTGACTTTGCCACTATTTCACAGCTCCACTGAAGTTATGTGCAGATTAGAGGACTGCTTTAGAGCAGAGTGGTTCTTATATAGTGCTTTTCTACTCAGTGTTTTATCAAACATACCTCCGCTACCCATTCAAAGTCCTTTTATAGTAGCACCTTTTTTATGCTTGGGTGGTTGTAGGTCCGGAGCTAGCGCAGGTCACCAGCTAATCGAAAGCTTGGTGGTTTGAGCCCCATCTGCTCCAGGCTGCATGCCAAATATCCTTATGCAAGATGCTAACCCCAAGTTTTGTTTTTGGCTCTAACCCTTGTCTCAGTGCAGACCATGGACTTGCCTACAACCGCTCTGCCCATTTTCAGACTCCATTGCATTTCAGGGTTTTTCTCTGCATTCAAAGAAACTTGTAAATAAACTTGTGTAAACTTTTCCTCAGTGTTCTGTAAAAGTGTTCAGTGTTCATAAAACCCACACACAACTATGTCCTAGAGGCCTGCTTGTGCAAACAACTTATGGTGTCTATTGTGATCTTCTGTGTTATGCTTTCTTTGAGGGCGTGTGATGAGTTGGAAATTAGAATGTGCAGTTGTTTCAAGTTTGTGTTACAGACCAGCGCAATTTACAGTATAGAATTAAAAGGAAAAATCTAGTTCAGTGATACAGACAGGAAGTTGCTCTGACAAGGAGATACAGAGGGACTTTAACCCTAAGGTGATGGTGAGGGCTGAAATTGAAGGGAACAGCAGAAATACTGCACGGTATCGAATTGCAATAGCCTACGACGGATAGTGAGCTGAGAAGATCATTGGAGCCTCTCTTCCCTCCATCACAGACACCTATCGTACCCGCAAAGCCACCAGCATCGTGGAGGACCCCACACACCCCTCACACACACTCTTCACCTGCTGCCATCTGGAAAGACGCACCAGAGCATCCGGGCCCTCACTGCCAGACTACAGAACAGCTTCTTCCCCAGCTGTCAGACTCCTGAACACTCAGTGACTGGACCTTCATACATGTCACTGCCTCAAGCACTTATCTGCACACAATAGCACACGCACACGCACGCACGCACACACACACACACACACACACACACACACACACACACACACACACACACACACACACACACACACACACACACACACACTTTTTGCACAATGCTCAGTCTTTTGCCACCCCACTGTTGTGTCTGTATCATTCTGTTCTGTCTTTGTGTTGCACTGTTTTTGTTTTTAGGGTTTTTTGTGCAATTTTTGCACACTTGCGTTTCATGCAGTCCTGTGTTGATTGTCTGTTATACGTAGCACCATGGTCTTGGAGGAGCGTTGTTCACTGTGTACTGTACCACTGCACATGGTTGAAATGACAATAAAGCCACTTGACTTGTTAAAAACTTTAGTTAGTGAATTCAGGCCTCTGCAAAACTCACACCGGATGAGTCACATTCAAATTAAAACGAATGGCCTTAAACCTTTATCAGCCAGGAGTAACGTGATAGTGACCCATCTCTGAACACGCTGGAAAGAGCTTTGAGCACACATGCAGGTGCCTATGTCATTACACAGTGCAAGAACGAGATCGAACACGCATGCACGCACACACACTGCACAGAGTTTAAGGGCCCCAACAAAACAAAAACAGTCCAGGTCAGGATGTGGGAAAGACCACCAGGCCAGGCTAAGAGGCAGAGGTTGGTGCAAGAAACACTGTTCAGGTTGTCTGCCAGGAAGTGAAGTGGCCCTACAGGGGGCCGACCATGATGGCAAGGCTGACAGTGGAGTCAAAAGAAGGAGGGAGAATCTTCGGTCCACAGTGCAGTGAGGTGGCCCTTACATAACATCAGCAGTGATGTTGCAGCTGGAGAGCTAGGTGATTACTAGATGTCGCTCAGGCTAAGGCAATCCCAGATCCTGTTCCAGCGTGAAAGATGGCAGCTGGTCTGAGGTGAGAGGCTCCTGGCTCACTGTCCCTGGTTAGGAACAAAGCTGATGAGTTTGCTGGTCCGGTGAGGGTGGCCAGTGAAAGGCAACCCAACCTTATCAGGCCTCAGCGCTCTGCAACTTGAACCTTCAACTCTTTAATAAATTTACAAAACGTATACTTTGAGTTTGCTACTCTTTTGGAAAATGAACATGACAGAATCACAAGCTTGCAAGGAGATTGTAAGCACATTATGGAGCCACCAGAAAGGCGAAAAATGTCAGTAGTTAGGGAGCATTTTCACACATCTTCCTAAATCAATCTCAGAGTGGATGCTTATATATACATTTTAATTATATAGGACCTCATATCAACTGTAAGTAGCCTTGCAGGGCTGCTGTACATCAAATGACCAGCATGTCAGCACTTCGTGTGAGCTACTTTTTGGCAAAGCAACAAGATTCAACACATTCACAGGGGCCTCATCATACCATCACTATGAAGCAGGAAATGGACTCAAAGGCAAACCTTTATCTGGGTGGCAGCAGCAAGTTCAGAGAAGATTAAACCTGCGGTGTAATAAATCCAAGCCAGGGAGACACAATGGGAGACAAACATGAGACAGCACAGCACTAAGGACAACTGAGGGTTTAAAAACACCCACATGACGTCATCAGAGAAAGAGAAGACGGGAAAAAGAGACACAGGTTAATAGAGTCTAGTTAATGAGATAAGGGGAAGCACATGCAGACGGAGATCCTCCCCAGGGCATCTCCAGAGGCTGAGCGTACGGCTTCTTAGTCCGAGCCGGAGGTCGGTGCACCAGGGGTCAGCGAACTGTCCACACTTGCCATGCCTGTGCCACCTGAACCTGCTTTGTCTGACCCTGCACGTCCAGCACGGCCTGCACGTCATGGATCGTTTGCTGTGCTACGTCATTGTCCTCCAGAGCTGCTACGGTGCAGGCCACCTGAGCCGCAACGCCGCTGCCACCAGACCTGTTTCAGGCCACTTGAACTGTTTCTGCAGCATTGCTGCCCGCCGGGTCGGTCACCAGAACAGTTTTTCCGCCACCGCTGAAACCGCAGTGGGCCTGTGGAACTGCTATATGGCCATCGGGGGAGTCGCGGTGGAACCTATGGACTTTTTGAACTCTTGGACTGGAGGTCTTTGTTTGTTTGGGGAGTGGTTTTGAAACTCCACAGCAGACTGTGACAGAAAAATCTCATTGAGATTAACAATCTCATTTCCAAGAGAGACCTGGCATCATGGCAGCAAAAGTAAAAAATACAAGAATTAAAACAAATATAATATCCTGTACAATCACGTGAACAATATACAATAACAGATCATTAAGAGTGACATTAAAAACAATCACACTGACTAAAAGAGTTATTCTCTCAAACCTTTGAGATGGACTTAAACTCCCCCAAGGTAACCATTGGTTTCTTTATTTATTCTTTATTTTTCTTTATTCTTTATTTAGAAGTCAGAATTTAGGAGGGGTTAGGACATGAACAAAGAAAATACATTCTGATATATGACCCTTGGGCATATCTGTGAGAAGGAAGGGTATTATGAAGAATAATGCAACATCACCGCCAACATTGTCTTCATTTCTGACAGTTTCAGTTCCATTATTATATCAAACGTCAAGAATTCACAAGCAAAGGAAGACCACACCATGTTTAAACAAGGGTGCTTTAGTCATCAAAATTATTTTTTAATCAATTAGACATCATTTTTTCACCCCCTAAAGATACATAGTTAAAGCACTGCAACAGTAGCTCGACATCACATGACATTAAACTAAAGCTGTCAACATTTTTTGACCAGGACATGTCCTTCAACGCACATATTAAACAAATATGTAAGACTGCTTTCTTCCATTTGTGCAACATCTCTAAAGTTAGAAATATCCTGTCTCAGAGTGACGCTGAAAAACTAGTTCATGCATTTATTACTTCCAGGCTGGACGACTGTAATTCATTATTATCAGGAAGTCCTAAAAACTCCCTGAAAAGCCTTCAGCTGATCCAAAATGCTGCAGCAAGAGTCCTGACAGGGACTAGAAAGAGAGAGCAGATTTCTCCTGTTTTGGCTTCCTGTTAAATCCAGAATTCAAAATCCTGCTGCTCACACACAAGGTCTTAAATAATCAGGCCCCATCTCATCTTAATGACCTTGTAGTACCATATCACCCTATTAGAGCACTTCGCTCTCGCTCTGCAGGCCTACTTGTTGTTCCTAGAGTATTTAAAAGTAGAATGGGAGGCAGAGCCTTCAGTTTTCAGGCCCCTCTTCTGTGGAACCAGCTTCCAGTTTGGATTCAGGAGACAGACACTATCTCTACTTTCAAGATTAGGCTTCAAACTTTCCTTTTTGCTAAAGCATATAGTTAGGGCTGGACCAGGTGACCCTGAATCCTCCCTTAGTTATGCTGCAATAGGTGTAGGCTGCCGGGGATTCCCATGATGCACTGGGAGTTTCTTCTTCAGTCACTATGTGTTAACAGACCTCTCTGCACTGAATCATATCTGTTATTAACCTCTGTCTCTCTTCCACAGCATGTCTTTATCCTGTCTTCCTTCTCTCACCCCAACCAATCACAGCAGATGGCCCCGCCCCTCCCTGAGCCTGGTTCTGCCGGAGGTTTCTTCCTGTTAAAAGGGAGTTTTTACTTCCCACTGTTGCCAAAGTGCTGCTCATAGGGGGTCATATGATTGTTGGGTTTTTCTCTGTATCTATGAAGCGCCTTGAGGCGACTTATGTTGTGATTTGGCGCTATATAAATAAAATTGAATTGAATTGAATTGAATTGAACAATTTTAATTCCAGCTGCTCTTCATACTTATGTCCCCCAGATGCCACCAAAGAGGACTATGTTGAAAAGCTTCAAGTAATGAACCCTTTTTTAAATACAAGCTTCATTTGACCATCACGAGCTGTAACTTAACAGGGGAGAGTGGACACACCTGGACAACACAGCTGAACAGAATCAGACTGACGAGACCAGGGAAGCAAAACTAAACATAATACACATGAAACAGGAGACTATCAAAATAAAACAGGAAGTAACACACACTGAGACTCAGACGTGAACTTGAGATATGAGAAACTGGGGAGACAAAGGAGAGAACCACAGAGAACAGACAGGCACGGGTACATGACCAGTGGGACTGAAGGACTAACAAAACACACAGATGAGACTAGGACAGAGCGACTACGAATACAAACCCTTTTTTGGTTTTTGCTTCTTCCTCATGTTACAACCCACCCTGGTAGTGGGGTGGGTTTTTAAAAGGAATGTTGGCACACAAGGTTTGTGGCATTGTTTCAGGGTTTTGAATAGGTGCCATTTATTGTAAACAAATGTGGGTATTTTGTGTAAAATCCATTGAGTAACAGGTGCTATGAGTGTTATAAACATACCTGGTCTCCCCTACAATGTTCTCACCCATCTCTAAAATGAACACACTTATGGTCAGTGAATGCACCGTGCTAACTAAGGATGGTAAATTAGCTGCCCTCTCATCTAACACCATCATAGCTGGAAGCCATACTTCTAATGATCAGATCAAGTAGCCATGGTAACTGATTCTGTTGGGTCTAAAGTCAGACCCCGCTGATCCCAGAACTTATTCCCGTGAAAGAAAAACAAGGCAACAGCGATCGATCGTTTCACTTGCAAGGGAGGCCTTGTCGGTATCTCAGCTCATCACAAATGACCTCTCCGACGGCCCCCTCTCGCTCCCTTTTATTGACAACGTTCACACAATAAACAATAGTTTACAACACATACCTTCCCCACATAACCCCCTTTGGTTACAAAAGACAAGGCACTGTGTGTGTGTTGTGTGTGTGTGTGTGTGTGTGTGTCAGACCTCCTGCTGACCAAAGGGTCGTAAACGCAGGAAGCTTACATCAAAAGAAGCACAAGGATGTGTCTGTGATAAAAGACTACAGCCCCCCACCTAGAACCTCGAGGATCTGGGGGGAAGGACAGTGGAGTTTCATCAGAGTTAAAACAATGTACGAATGGTAAACATAAAAATGACAAACATCTAACAATTCACCCTGACAGATTCCTTATAAGCTGTTTTCTACAGCTGTAGATCTTTAAAGCGATTTTATGCTTGATGATATTGGTAATGGCAACACTAGAAAGAAAATATAAGCTAGGTATTACCAAACATCCTGATATTTTTCATTTAATATTTTCAGATGAACATTAGCATTCTGTGTTGAGGCTTATCCTAGCTTTGATCATATGGCTTTTAGAAAGAGAAATAACCGACTTTTTCAGACCTCTATACACATTCACATCACTGAGGATTTATGGTATTCAGGGCACTGACTATGTAATATACAACAGAGCATGTAGCGCTGATGCATAAGTAAGTGCTGTTCTTTGCTCATTGTGAAAGCAATTTTGGGCTGCGTTACTGCATTACTGATTTTGGCAAGTCTGTCTTTCACTCTGGGAAAACAAGACTTACGTCTGTTTTGACCCGGTAGATGGCCCCGCCCCTCCCTGAGCCTGGTTCTGCCGGAGGTTTCTTCCTGTTAAAAGGGAGTTTTTCCTTCCCACTGTCACTAAGTGCTTGCTCATGGGGGGTCATATGATTGTTGGGGTTTTCTCTGTATTATTGTAGGGTCGACCTTACAATATAGAGCATTTGTGGTGACTGTTGTTGTGATTTGCTGCTGTATTAATAAAACTGAATTGGAATTTTGACAAATTTACAAAGAAAAAAACTGCCAGTTAAAGAACAGGAGTTTTTCTTTGTTGTGAGCACTTCTCCCCATTTGTGTCTTTAATGTATATTAAATACAATTTTGCCTGAGGTACTGTTGCCTCACAGAAAGAAGGTTTGATCCCACCCTCAGGCCGGGGTCTTTCTGTGTGGAGTTTGCATGTTCTCCCTGTGTTTGTGTGGGTTCCCTCCAGTGCTCCGGCTTCCCCCCACAGTCCAAAGACATGCAGTTAGGTTAGGTTGGAAACTCTAAACTGCACATAGGTGTGAATATGAGTCCAAACAGTTTGTGTCTATGTGTTAGCGCTGCGACAGGTTGGCGATCTGTCCAGGGTGTAACCTGCCTCTCACCCCAAGACAGTTGGGATAGGCTCCAGCCCCCGGCAACCCTGAAAAGGATAAGCGACAGAGAATGGATGCTGGTACTGCAACAGTGTAAAGCAATTATCTTATCAAATCATTACAAACAAGGTATAGAGAAAAGAAAATGAGAAAAGCAGAAAGTGTGTCCAAGAGGTAACAGCTGAATATTAGCCTAATGTCCCAGGCCCAGGGTTGTTTTCTCTGAAGCTGAGTGAGTCTCCCTGAGGAGAGCATTACTTAGCATTTTAGACTAAGTCAATGTGAAAATACCCTTTTAAGAGGAGAATGAAACATCCTGATGAAGGCAGAACATTATATTTTTCTTCCATCTCATTCTTTGCTACATCTTTGATTGTAAACGTCGTAGTCTAAAATTAAAAGAAAAAAATACTAAATAATTTACCAATTATCTCCAATCCAAGGTGGCGGCATGTACAGACCCATGCAGAGTAGGGTGACCATATTTTGATTTCCAAATAAGACGACACTTGGCCCATGAAGAACTTTAATGATACTGTTTGCTTAAAGAAAACTTTAACATATTTAAACGATGCCTTCTCTGTGCAGTTAATGAAATAAGTAATAAATAATATGAAATAAAAAATGTCATTTAGGCTTTTACAAGTCAACAAGTGTAAAATAAGGAGGCTGGTCACCCTAATGCAGAGGCACAGAGCTCCCAGCTACTGTGTGCCTTTTTGTGTTTTTTATGTCTTGTTGTGTCTTCCTGGAATGCGCTAATCCCGCTAATCCCTTTTAGTCGTCAGGAACTGATAGACATGATAGACATGAGAGCATGAGGGTGGGAATGGATGTTTGTATCTGTGTGTGCCTGTATGTCTGTGTCTATATGTCAGGTTGGGTATCAGACACCACCTCTCTGGGGACATCTCAGGCCCTCCAAGGTTTGGAGGCCTATCTCCACCTACCACCACTTCCCCTGCCAGTGGCGGACTCCCTCAGGTGTCGGTGCGTTGGTGGTTCTTTGTGTCTGGGGGTGGGCGTCCGGGTACACACCGGCTCACTCCTTGGTGGCCGCTTATCAGGGCCTGGAGCCTGGGGCTCGCTCGGGCCACTTCGGAGGTGGGGTGCCCCCGGCCTCTCGGCCTGGGGCTCGGTCACTCAGGCACGGCTGGCTGCCGGCGGAGCTCACGGGCGCGTCACTGCAACTCCCCCTGGCTTCTGCTCCGCGGCTGCTGAGTGAGCCCTCATCTGGGACTCTCCTCAGCTCTTACTGGGACAGTGGCGCGTCTGCCCCTCTGTTGGTCTTCCTTGGTCTCTTGTGTTCTGGGGGCCTCTGGATGTCTGGAGTTTTGATCTCCTCCATACCTGCTTCACACCCCGGAGGACGGAGCTATGGCTCCCCACACTCCCTAGCAGATCATTACATGGAGAAACCTTTGGAATGCAAGCATGCTGATCCACACAGGTATGCACACAGGTGTACACACGGGTATTCACAGACGCGGACTACAGCTTTCTTGGCTGCTGCCTCAAAGCACATTGTGCGCTGTCTATCTTGCGTGCTGCACAATATCGTTTATTATTTAGTATCTACTGATATCTACTGCTAGCTAGTTTATTGTGATGGTGCCGTTTTTTTTATTATGTTGCTCTTTGTTGTTTGCTTTCTCTTCTGTTTTTTTTCTCCATACAGGTGATCCAGGTGTTTTATTTTTCTTTCTTTCTTCCCCCCCTTCTCACCGTCTCTTCTCCCCTTTGGTTTTCTTTCTCTCCCTCTCTTTCTTTCATTCTTTCTCCCTGTCCTATCCCCCAGTCATGTCTGTCCCGTTTGTAGCAACTGAAAATAAAATAAATTCATAATTATAATAAAGGTCAATCAAATGGACCAATATGGCAAGGCCATGATGATCCACTTGGTAAAATAAATCCGCTTGGCATCTTTCTTGGCCTTAAGACAGCAATTCTGATGCTAAAGATCCAAACGGGACACAAAAAAAAAAAAAAAAATGCACTGTCTTTATTGGGAGGAATTCTCAGCCAGCTTCTACTTAACAAACAGCTTCATTTCTTGCAAACAGTAGCAGGGCAAAGAAATCATAGTAACACCAAGCTGACAGTTTCCTCCTGAATGCTGCTCTGGGGCTCTGGTGTTATCAGCTTAAGTCCCATCACATAAATCAAAGCACCTTCTAGTGGCACAGACGATTCCTGCTCTGCAGCCAGCACATCTGACTCGTAAGCCTGGGCCCGACTTGGGCATCACTGGTGCAGATTGCAGCTGTTGCTGATGGTCCTGAGTGTAAACATGCATATAGTAAGAATACACACAGACAGTCTGAGCTGCAGAGACGGTTGTTTTTGGGATACACACTGAGCTCACCCTCTGGCTGCTGTCGATGCCTGTGTGATTGATTGTCTTTCCTGTTTAGCTGTGTGTAGTAAGAGCAGCAGTTTGTGAATGAATCACTCACGCTTCACATTTGCCATGCTGTATGTATGGGTGATGTTTAAGCTCACAATTATGCCTGACTGTGTTTATTTTTTGCCAAACTTGTGAAACAGCAGTATATTTTATATAGTATGCAGGCTGGCGGGAAGCATGTGGATGCATGGCACGAGCTCTGTCGTTTGCAGTCTGTGTTTTGTGGGTCACACACACACTTACTACGTCTTGTACAGCTTCTTTCGGTTAACACTAACTTCCCTTAAAAACAAGGTTGCTTGTTTTACAAAACACACAGACCGTTCAAGAGCAGGAGTGTTACCGCCACAGGCAAACTTTGGTACGCCCACGCTCGCAGAGGCCAGTACGCATTTAACGCTCGATAATTATCATTCACGCTGTAACCTTTGGCCTCAATGTCATCCCGAATGACAAATGAAGAAGGAACATAGACGAGAAGTGCTCATTACTGTACGTCTGGGCTTACTCACCTGGGTTACGTCCACCCAAAGGTGCTTCAGACTGTCTGTGTTTTTATGCTTTTTGCTTGCAGTGGAAACAGAGATGGCCTGAGTATTTAGATTACAATAACAAAGCAAAAGTATGACGTAAGGTCTGTTACCAACAGGTTTTTTTTCTCCTTTTTAATAAAATAAGTCAAATTAATTGTCAGGACATATACTGTACTTAACACACAAATAGTCACACAATTTTTCTTACATATTTCTACTTTTAAAGACTATGTACAGAAAGCCAGTTGTTACCCAGTGATGTTAACCCAAGTTGAGTCACTGCTCAATCCCACAACATTTAAGTAGGATTCAAATGTGGCTTTGATCAGGCTGCCTTACTCTTGTAAGGTGTGGTTTTACACGAATGGGCTTAAATTATCTTGAAGAACTCCTTGATATGTCAGCTTCTAACGTTTTCACCGACAAAACCCGGCTTATTCTTCTTTGCCGACCATGTCCACTGTTACTGCCGCCATACAACTCGACCCGTGATTCCAAATAAAAGCATTGTCTTTGCCTGTTGTAACTTTGAATCTATTTGCCTTTGTTTCCCGTTTAAACTTTCACCTGTAATTCCTTTAATGTAGATCAAATTTTCACTCTTTCTTATGAAGATTTAAGGATTTTGACACCAACAGCTACAGGTGTTACCTTCAATTGAGGCATCCTTGCACATTTCCTTTGCATCAAACTATCTGCTGAACAAAATGGACATCATTTCAAGTCAACTCAGGGTTTATTTAACATAATCGGGAGATACTGAAAGTACCTTTCGTCTACAGGTTTGGGATCTTGGTCACAACACACACTTCACTAGCAGAAAGAAAAGGGCAGCTTCCGTCTGTCTGGAATTTCAAGGATATTAATGTTTTGGTTTCGTTACGACTGAGCTGCTCTGTAAGACAATAAAATGTCAGTGTGTCAAAAAAAAAAGGAACTGATAGACATTGACCTCAGCCTGAACCCGGACTTTACTTCGATTGGACCAACAGTATGCCACCTGAGATTGCAAGACCATTGGGCACTGTGTGGGTTATTGTCGGGGACAACAGCGCTGCAGATGGCGCAGGAAGAGGAAATAAAAGTGGGGATGCAGAACTGGCTGTCTGGGAGACTTTACTGATTGTAACTGAATCCTGACTCCAAGCAAAAATCACAGATGACTCAGTGGAGTCACCAGGCCGGACCCTACACCACCAGGACCACAACAAAGACTCCAGCAAGGGACGGGCAGTGGGCTCTGTGCTTATGTGCTAACCAACGGCCTCAATTAGTCTGACTCAGCCCCAACCTCTCGCCCCCACTGTCACTCAGCACCATATCCCTGCAGGGCTGCAGCCCCCTACTGTATGCCCTGTACACCTATGACTGTACATCCACCCGACCAACATCATTGTCAAGTATGCCGATGACACCACTGTGGCTTGTGTTCATCTCAGATGGAGATGAGACAGCGTACAGGGTGGAGGTAAGGAACTGGTGCTCGGGAAATAACCTGAACGTATGATAGACATCAGGAGGCACAGACAGGTTCACTCCCCTCTCATCATCAGTGGAAGTGGGTGGAATCTGTCCCCACCTTCAACCACATATCTGATGAGCTCACCTGGACCCATAACACTAATGTCCTGGTAAAGAAGGGCCAGCGGTGGCTGTACTTCCTCCATATTCTGAGGAAGAAAAACCCGGAGCAGATGCTGCTGCTGGCTTTCTACTGCTCCTCAGGAGAACACACTCTTCTGCTGCCAGGGTGTCTGCTATGCAGAGGCCACTACTGAGGACAGGAAGGCACACAGAGTAATCTGAGAAATTGATTTCTATATATTCGTCCTGTTTGTCATTTATTCCTGCTGAATACTATTTATATATTATTTCCACAATTTTGTTGTAAATGTAAATGACAATAAAGGGCTATTCTATTCTATTCTATTCTATTCTATTCTATTCTAATGGACTCATGTTCTGTAACAAAAATGTAATCATTCTCTAAATTGCAAGTCTCAACTTATGCTAAGACTGTCATGGTCCGGGGTGTGTGGCTGGATGCTCCTGAGTCTACCTGGGATCTTCTTTTCTCTCTCTCTCTCTCTCGCACTTTTTCCCGCTTCACTCTGCACGCCAGCCTTGTGCTTTGCGCTGGGCAGAGGGGGGAGGGGCGGTAGTTACACTCAGTAGCACAGGAACAGAGCGGGAGGGAGAGAGAGAGCAGGGACAACAACGTCACATTAGAAAGGTATAGTAATCATCCACAACTATTTTCAGTTGCAGATGATAAAGGATTCAGAAAGTTTATTCATGCAGGTCCACATGACAGAGAATGTGCATCTTCTTTTTGTTTTCATATTATAATTTATATTTAATTGTGTTGTGGTTTGCAGTGTTTTGTGTTGTTTTCACTTTAAATTTGTTTGAAAGGAAAAAGCTGAAAATTTAAATAGTTAAAAGTTGATATGTAAATAGTTGGTTTTTGTATTATATGATTTATTTATTACATTTTATGTGGAGTGAATAAATAAAAGTATATTTACAGTGGCTCCTGGAGACAAAGCACGTACAAACTCCAAAACACATACAAAAGACAACAGAAGTGCTCCAGGATGCTAGGGGGCAGTGTTGAGCTTTTGTTACCTCGTGGCTGTGGCTACAATGTAGCTGCCATCACCAGTGTGTGAATGTGTGTGTGAATGGGTGGATGACTGGATGTGTAAAGCGCTTTGGGGTCCTTAGGGACTAGTAAAAGCACTATACAAATACAGGCCATTTACCATTTACACAAGCCAGCAAGTACCAACGACCGGATTAGATGTGTGGTAGTAACAGGTACATGAACTTTTTTTTTTTTAATTATTTGAATATATATGAGTGCTTGTGTATAAATACACAAACAACACACACATGCTTTCAATTGTGTAATTTAAGTGATCTAGGTAGCTCTGTTTGGAAGTTCAGTTAACGCTAGAAATGTGTTTTGGAGTTTGTACATGTTTTGTCTCTAGGGGCCACCGTATATATTTATATATAAACATATATAAATAAAACTATGTTTTTGTACATTAGTAATTCATTTTGTGCATAATTTTATATTGTTGTTAATAACAAACTAATTAAAGCAACAAAACAACCTGAAGAGCCGGTTGGGAGCTGAAAAAGCCGGTTCTCTAAAAAGAGCCGGAAATCCCATCACCAATTTAAACCTTATCCTGACATCCATTCACTGCCCGTTGGTCATCAATCCTATGTTGTTACTTTGCTCACATGTTTCAGCCACTCTTTGTGGTTGTGGCGGGGCGTGGCCTGCGGTGCCGTGCAGAGGAGGCGGACGCACCTGCACGGCATCCGCAATCACGCCCCGCCGAATTAAATATTGTACTGGGTCCTGTGGTTGTGTTGTTGTGATAGTGTTGAGCGGGCAGCGGGAGAGCTGCAGCTCTGTGAGTATTGTGGACAGCAACGTCAAAGCTTTAATAAAAAGCATCAAAATGCCACTGGGTCTGCCGTGTAGGTTTACAGTGGTTTACTCTGCTAACCTGGCTTTCTTATGCCACAGCTCCTGGACTCACCTTGTCTCAAACCTCCGGCTTAAGCTCGCCTAAGCTAGCCTTTTAAAAGAAGATGTTTTGACAGTTTTCTGGTGTGGAGAATTCAGGTGTGTATTAAAAGAATGCCACAATCTTAACAGAAATGGGTATACCACCTCAGATGGTGCTCAGAGAAATCGCAAAAAAGTTTGACCTAAATCTCCGATTGTTCGTGCTTCAGTTACTATATTAAACGTTATAGTCAGTGAAGAAAAAGATGGAACAAGTATGCCTCTTCTTTCTTTAAAAAATAACAAAAAATGTAAAAAGTGGCATTATGGCTTGAAATGAATCAAATGAAACTTGTGGCAATGTCCAGACATATGTAACTGTACCTTGTGCGCACTCCTTTTATTGAACATCCACAGTATATTTTTCAGATATCTACTAGCTGATGTTGCACCATTTCATTAGACGTTTTAGCGGTACATGCCCCTCACTCAATAGCTTCAAACGCTCCTGCGTTCTTGTTGTGAATCAGACATTTTGGTAATGCACAGTAGGCTCCAGCAGGGGGAATCGTGACTCTCTTTCCTCAATACAGAGCTGCATGTAGATCTTCATGCATCTCCCTCACTGGTTCCTCTGTATAAGACAATTACCATACAGAAATCCTACTAATGTAACAGACATGTTACTCCATCACAGTTCTTCAGGAGGAAGAGAACATTTTGGGTGACCATCCCTGACCTGTATCCTGGGGTAAACAGGTGAACAGTAAATGGCCTGCATTTGTATAGCGCTTTACTCAGTCCCTAAGGACCCCAAAGTGCTTCACACTACATCCAGTCATTCACACACTGGTGACGGCAGCTACACTGTAGCCACAGCCACCCTGGGGCGCACTGACAGAGGCGAGGCTGCCGGACACTGGCGCCACCGGGCCCTCTGACCACCACCAGTAGGCAAACATGGGGTTAGTATCTTGCCCAAGGATATTTGGTATGCAGCCAGGAGATAGCCTGGGATCGAACCACCGACCTTCTGATTAGTGGCGGACTTAGACTAACTCCTCTGATAACAGGAGTCTGGATTAGAGAACAGCTGAGAATTAGAAAAACAACACCAACTGACTTTATAGCAGCTCATTTATATTCTTCAAATACCAGGACCAGAAAAAATATGTGACTAATAAAACAGTCAGTTAATCTGACATGGAATTAAGACGAGAGGAACGTTATGAAACTCAGTCGGCTCCAACCTGCAGGGCTATTGAAGAAAAAGAATCTGTCTTCTGTCACAGGCTGGTCATGAACCTCGTGATTTCTGTAACCTGGCGCGTTGTGCTGTGGCTGCCGCAGCCCAGTGTATGATTCGGCCACTTTTTACTACCATTTTAATGATATTCCATTACAGAACCTCAGAGATATACATGGATGTACATCGGGAGATGCTGCAACAGTTTGAAAACTTGAGACTTTGTGTGGAAAAAAACACACTTGGCAAAGTCTTTGAAGAGAAGAGAAGAAGTAAAAACCAGAAGCAGTGCTGATGTGGCAGTATTGTCTGAGTCTTTACATAAACAGAAGTGGCTGGGTGATAATGTGGCAGTGTGCAAAGCAACCAATGCAAAGTCTAAGGAGCTTGGAAAGAAAAGCGTCTGGACTCTTTAAGTTCCCTTGAAGACGCTTCATCCGAGAAGCTTCTTCAGTTCTAAGAGCAACTGGTGGAGAGTCCCAGATTTGAGCCCGATGGAAGTGTTCCCGAGAGGGCCATGGACCCCCTATTGATCCTCTTCCTAATCACATGAGCCAAGGTGTGAAAACGGGTGTTTGTCACAGTGAGCCAAAGTTTCGGATGAGCCAGGATGTGAGTGGGCTATGCAAAGACTATACTGCCACCTTTACCTGAAATCTCTTCCTAAGCTTCCACAGAAATACTGACTCATCTTGTTACTTCTGAAAAGTGTTTTCAGGTCTTTAAAGTTTTATGGTTGTTTTAGTTTTGTATCTGAGGTTACCGTTTATATTTAATGCTCTTAGTTTCAGCTTTCCTCCTGTGTATGTTAAGATGCTCCTGTGTTCAGTTACTTGTGTTTATATTTGATAGTGCCTCATTTTTTTTTTTTTTGGTAAATGGATTTTTTGGTTTTTCTATTGCACTCAGTTCTCAAGCACTTTTTTCTGCATGCTAACTATTGAACATTCACATTGAAAATTGCGATGGATACAGCACGGTTAGTCACCCAAGGATATCTGGCATACAGACTGGAGCAGCCAGGAATCAAACCATTGGTCCTCCTATTAGTAGATGACCTGCTCCAGCTCTTGAACTACAGCCACACTTGTTCCGACTTTCGTGATTAGTTTCAGCCATGTTCCCTGGTGTTTCCTATCTCCATCTGTTGTACCTTTGTTGTTCTTCGCTCTTGTGTCTTCTGGTTTAGATTTGTTGGATTGTATTACTTGTCGTTGTTTCATCCTTTCTTTAAAACTGTTAAACATTTCAGCTGTTTCCTCCATCTGAGTCCTTTAGGGTAACCTTGACAAAAAGAGCAGAAGTGGTTGAAGAACAGGCAACACACTGATGTAAAAGAGCTTTCTGTGGAATACAACAGGACACGAGGTCTTATGTCCTTTTGATATCTTGTTAGTATGGAGAAGAATACAAACGCAAAGCTCCCAGCAGACTGTTTATGTGCTGATGTTAACACCAGAGGAGTTTTGTAGAGAAGCCATGCACAAAACCTAAAGGTCACTACTCTATTACTTTATCTAGTCTGATGTTCTTTGGCTGAGTTGCTGTGGCTCCTAAATGTTTCCACATTAATAACACAATTTACAAAAAGCAATTCCATAAACTGACCTGTAGCAATGGTGACATTATGGTGCTCAGTTAGCTCTTTAAAACGTCCCGTTCCTTCACTAGTGTTTGTAAAGACACGCTGTGTTATACACCTGTGTCAGTGGCACTGGGAACACCGTAAATCAATCATGTAGAGGTGTGGTTCAACACATTCACATAGTAAAGCAGTCTGTAGGAGTGCTGATGAGAGAGCTGTGTATAGCTGTGTTACAGTTCTCCTCGTGTTTCTAACCTAAATTGAAAACGTTCTTCTTCTGAACGTCAGCCGTGGTCTTTAACAAGCCTTTACTGTTCTCAGGTATAAAATGACCATAAAATTAGGTATGCAACAAGCAATATAAAGGTAATTATAAAGACCATGTATTATTAATAACCTTAAGACCTAAACTATTTTGTAGCCACTGTGCTGAGGGCTAAAGTAAGATTTGAACAAACACGAGGTTCCACCATGAGCAGACAGCTGCATTTTAATCACAGCGCTCTGGATTCACACAAGCTTTTTCCTTTTAAAGGCAATTTGAGCTGGCTTATTTCTGAGAAGCCCCACTGAGTCTCTCTGTTGCAAAGCGGCTATTCTTTCAGTAACACAGTGGTTTATCTCTCCATATGTCTCTGCACCAGTCCTGGTGTTTCATGAACAAGCCCAGTTTTCCTGCAGGGACTGACCCATAGTTAATGCACCTTCTCTCTCCTGAACAATCAGCCAGGAAGACTCTCGGGCCTGGCGTGCTCCTTAGAGCGTATGCGCTCTCCAACCACTTCTCAACACACACGTCTCAGATAAGCCCAGAGTGTTTGATGGGGAAAAAACTGTCTCCTTTTCTTTATCAATTTCAAACAGAGGGCTTTTTTGCACCATTATTCTGTGCTCTAACTGATAAGCTGTGGAGAGTCCAGAGTGGCATGAAAGACATATTGTGCAGGGCAGTGGTTTGCAAAGATAAAATAAGAATAAACAAGAAAGGTCGAAGGCGTCTGAAAACACACTGAAGCAGGCCGTCCTCTGTTCACACTGCAACAGAACAGCCAAGGATCACGTTTAATACGTTATCATGAAAGTGATAATGTTGTTGGTACCTGAGTACTCTTTTAGCTTCAAGTGTTATGTGACATTGAGAGAACCAAACATAAATAGTAGTTCAAAGTCCAGAATGTTGCCTGTTTAACAAACCATCTCATTCTACTTAGTGAAGCTGACAACTGGCAACAACAACTGATCAGGAATGGATCTGAAACAGTTACCCAACCAAGCGCAACTGATACGTAACACCAAGTCCACTAAATGTCAATATTTGCATGTGTATGACGTTTTGTGGACTGTCTGCATGCAGATGTATTATGCCTGTGTGGACTATATACATTGGTCTTACTAACAGCCTTGCTATACTTGTCATCGGTTGTCCAGAGAATGTCTTATCCTTGCATTCATTATGTTCCTCACATTTCAGAAACAAAAAAAAGAACACCCAGCACGCCCCTGCGGGCGGTTTATCCTTCAAGCTCGGGTCCTCTACCAGAGGCCTGGGAGCTTGAGGGTCCTGCGCAGTATCTTAGCTGTTCCCAGGACTGCGCTCTTCTGGACAGAGATCTCCGATGTTGTTCCCGGGATCTGCTGGAGCCACCCGCCTAGCTTGGGAGTCACCGCACCTAGTGCTCCGATTACCACGGGGACCACCGTCACCTTCACCCTCCACATCCTCTCGAGCTCTTCTCTGAGCCCTTGGTATTTCTCCAGCTTCTCGTGTTCCTTCTTCCTGATATTGCTGTCATTCGGAACCGCTACATCGATCACTACGGCCGTCTTCTTCTGTTTGTCTACCACCACTATGTCCGGTTG
>NC_140639.1:53031028-53063528 GCF_057382275.1 Copadichromis virginalis | reverse complement strand
TGCTTCGACGTTTTCAGAGACATCTGCTACCCACCAGCTCGACAGCGAGCCGGGAGCTCGAGGGTCACTGATGCGGCCGAGAACGGCACAACTCCCGGCACATCATTTTCAGATCACCGCGGACTTTCGCTGCTCGGGTTAAACGTAATATATAAGTCACTTAGACAACGTAAAATGTTATTGTTGGGCTTTTTTCAGTGTTTTGTTTGTTCGTGAGTAAATCGGTTTGGCTGAGATTAAAGTTCTTAGATTAGATTAAATCAAGCTTTATTAATCCCCGGGTGGGTTCCTCCTTGGTTTTCACACAGCTGAATAAACGTCAAACAGAAAACTGATAAACAGTGTGTGAGATGGTCGAGAGTTTACTCCAGTGTCCTGTTATATTTTAGACAGCAAGGAGCAGACGGCCGAGTTTATTCAACTCCACCGAGACAGTGTGATCTCGTGCATGAGGGAGATAACAGTGACAATGCTGTTCCTGAACCCCAGTTACTCTCAGTTAGCTGTAGCACTGCTCTTTATTGAGGTTCCATGAATATGCACAAGTTCATTAACATATGACATCTTACACAGGCATACATGTAAACAAAGAGTACTGTCTGTGTGTAGTGTAGGTATGTGTGTGGGTCAACAGGTGACCCCGTGAATGACTCCACTAACTCTGCTGGGCCTGTGAGTCCAGCAGTTCACCTAAACAAAGGGCACTTACACTTAAACAGACACAGAGTAGGTGTCCTCCTGCACCATAAAACAGAAAGAGAAGGTACGAGCTCTCTCATGACCTTAGGATGTGTGTGCCAGAACACTCTGGAAGCACACAGAGTCTTTGCAGACTACTAAGGATCAGACCTCTATCATTATGCAATCGATTATATACTTATAAGCATATATGATTGTATGTTTCTAAGCATAAATAACAATCCAACAATATAACTCTGACAAAAATATGCTTATATCCTTTTGAATTGTAAATGCACAGAGAGGAGTTGTCCTCAGAGCAGCACAGGGCTTGATCATGGTCTCCAAACCTTCTGGTGTGACACTATGTTATTCTAAGTAACCCTTTTCTCTAAGATCTGCACCCAGCTGCCAAATCTCACTCTCCTGAACACTGGCCAAACACTTCAGGTGGACTCAAACATTCCAGCATTTTATAGTGAATGATCTTTTTGATGATGAATTCACGTTTCACACAGTGACAGTGGTACAACAGAAAAGTGGACGTAGACAGAGCAGTGTATCAAAGCCCACGTGGGAAATACACAGTGGGTATAAGTCTGGGAGGGTTGCTGCACCCCACCTCCACTGAAGCCTTTCCACTCTGACCAAGGAAAAACAGCTTTCAGAGGTGTGTCACACCCTTGGATTTGTTCTGCAGCAGAATAATAGATTTACATACAAATCTGTGTTTAAACTGTGCATAAGAAGACTTTATGCACCAATCAGTGTTTTTTTCAATGTGTTCATACCTGAATTTCTCCATCCTGCACTTTTAGAAGTGCCCCTGACCGTGTGTACGAACAAATGTCTGTAAAACTACAATGACCACTGCTAAATTCTTCTTTTTTAATTATTACTTACATTTAAAACACCATAAGCCACAAAATGTCTGGAATTATAAAAAAAAATATATGCAATGCAATATAAAAAAAATATTGCATTGCAGATGCAAAGAAAATATTAAATGGAAAGATGTTTAACCTTTAAACGTATTCGATTTTTTAAATAATCTCCCGTCATATATTATTGTGTCTTTCACTCATCCATCCATTCCCTATTTTCTTTTCATCTTAAGCGGACAGGTCACCACCTCCTCCACCCACTTTTCCATAAGTTTGATGTCCAAGCTCCTTTTTCCTTCAGCCACACTGAGTGTCTCTGTTTTTCCCTCATTTTAGTGGAAAAAGCTGCAGCTTTTCTGGCAAAAGTACAGACGTTCTTTAGTTAGGTAGAAGTCTGCAAAGTACTTAATCAACTTCTTTACTCAGCAAAAGTGAAAAAGTGCAGGCTCTGAATTCTACTCAAAGTAAGAGAGGAAAAAGTAGGTCACTGAAGCACACTTGTGCTATATGTTAATATAAGAAAGACATATTAGTTCAAGAAAGAGAGCCCATTAGAAGGAAATGAATTCAATTGATGTATTTGGTGGTTAGTGTCCGATGGCCCATCACAGCAGTGATAGGGATTAGGACCCGCGGACTCTGGACGCTGGTGGCAGAGATGAAGATGGAGGCTTGAATGGAGCCTGATGAAGGAGAGGCAGAGATGGGGAAGAGGTAGGCTCCATGAAGGCGTCTGAAAGGGAGAATGACAGTGAGATTTAGAGTACGTGGAGTGGAGGCTAACTGGGTTGAAGAATGCTAGCAGAGAGGCAGCATTCAGGCCACTGACTGCCAGCAGAGAGAATGCAATAAGGCAGAAAGCAGACAAAGGACAGAAGACAGAAGGGGAACCTGTGTCGAGGATCCACGCAGCTGAGGTCAGAGATCCTGTAATATGCTGGTATGCAGAGGTCAGAGAGCAGCAACATCCTGCATTAAGGTTTGAGGCTGCTGATAACCTACGTAGAGCAGAGAGGCTGGAGTCTGCTGAAGCTGAGCATCGAGCAGTGAGCCGGCGATAAGGCTGAAAGATACAAAGGACAGGAGAGAGCACAGAGTGTGCAATGAAGCAAAGGACAATGAGGCTGAGAGTTGGTAGAGGGCAGGAGAGACAAGAGAGACTTTAATGCTACTACCAGGTATTTGTCGACTTTCCGTAAGTTTTAGACTTTAATAGAAAAGCAGAACCACAGATTAAGAAAACATGATGTGAGCAAACACATGGATACAGGATGATGCTGGAATTGAAATGGATGCAAGAAGAGAAGGCGACCCACAGGAAATGAGTGGACATTTGTAAATTTTTGTAGTAAATTGTAAATATTGTAAAACTTTTCTTCTGTCATTTAATGGTCGGGCATTGTACAGCTACAAGCATCTCACCCCCATGTCATACTGTGTATGGTTGTGTGTGTGTGACAAATAAAATTTGAATTTGAATTTGAATTTGAAAGAGGAACAAAAGCTCTGTATAGCTGTAGTGTATCAAAGCCTCTGGAGGCGACTTTGGCGTGATTTGTAAATTCAGAGCTATACAAAGCTCTGAATTACTGCGTTGTGTCTTTGCCATAATGACATGAAATATTGGGAAGCATGTGTTGCTAATATAAGAAGCATAGACATGAGGCTGGAGTCAATCCTGTGGAGGACAGGAAAAAGCGGAACATCGGTCTCCTCCTGCTAACCAACGGTAGTAGCCCAAACCTAAAGATGTTTAAAGCACTGAAGACAGAAGAAATGTGAAGACACAGAAAAGGACATAACATTCAAATGACTGAGCAGTTACAACAAATAACTTCTGACGCAACCTTTAATAGCAGAAAATAGTTGCACTGGAGAGCCAAGATGAATAATGAAGAGAAAAAGACTTGTAGTGTGACCAAAATGAGACGGGCAAGCAAGGAGGCAGCTGATGTGGAATGGATAAGGAGCTAGGGACATTTGAGCAGCATTTGATTGTTTAGGAAACCTAAACAGCTATTATTATTAAACAGAAAGCACATATGGCAGCATATTGCACAGCCTGTGAGGACCAGGCCCACCTTATAAAGTCCCCTCAGATGAGTTCTGCAGATGAACTGTGGTGGGATTAAATAATTTGCAGTGCCTCTGTAATGCTGTGCTTTTTTATCAATAAGTGTAATAAAGTTATATAGTGTAGTATTAAGTGGACACAGTCCTGAAAATAAAGGCATGAGACGGTGTGTCCTTGAGGAGTAGAAAGCTGCAGACTCACACTTGCCTGGGAAAATGTAGATCAGAGGGGAACAAGTTACTGAGACTCTGCTGTTTAGACTAGAATGAGAGAGCTTCTGTAACAGAACTGTTAGGGCCACGCCACCACTTTGAGACCCACGGCAGCATGTCGAGCAGGACGCATCTCCCTTCTAGAAGTAATAAAGTGTTAAATGATCTACTGAGCAGCAATGTTGCCTCTAATGTTTCATGTGTCTGAACACACAAACTCCCTGAGCGTCCCTTGGACCACTGTGAGCAACAGCAGACGTGTGCGCTGTGGTCACGCCAGCATCCGATCCATCCAAGTTACATGTTTATTAAAGTAATCAAATTACAGCATTTACATTTATCCCACTTATAATGAAAATTAAAAAGAATCTTGTTCCTGACCTGTAGCATGTTAACACTGTTGGAAGGAAAAATAACTTCAACTCAATTTTGAAAACACAACTTTCTTTTTTAAATAAAACTGTCATGGTCCCCGTGTCTCTCTGGTTGGCCCACGCTGGCTACAGGTTTTGTTGTTGTTAGTTTTAGTTTTTTGTCTCTCCTCCTCCTCTCTGCCTGGGTGGAGCTCATTACGGGCTCTCACTCTTGGCCCACGCACCCCTGTGGATGGTGTCCACCTGCAGCTGATCTGGCTGATTTCCCCAGCTGCTATTTAAGGCAGTGGCACAGAGCAGCTCACCGCTGGAACGTCGAACCACCTGAGTTCGTGCTCGCGGCATATTCAAAGAAGAATCGCTTACACGTGTTTTATGTTGTGGAACTAACCTTGACCTTCTTCCTGTAGATTCTGGACCGAATCACCGGACCTGTCCAAGTGGGGCAGTGTGTGGAGTGTTGGAGCGAGTGCGGCTGAAGAGGAGTGCGTGTGTGCGGAGGAGCGGTGGCGGTGACTGAGTGGAAGAGGAAGCGTGTGTGTGGATTCCCCCCCCCCTTCTCTCCCTGGAGCCCTGGACCCCCTCCCGACTCACTGTACATATATTTTGCACTAAGGTGATCCCTATTGTAAATAAATCCCCTTTTGTTTCCTTGAAAGAACTGTCTGCGCGTGGGTCCGTTCAGTAGCCTTGACAGAACGTTCCAGCCAGAATATGGACCCAGCAGACCTTGACCCAGTCCAGCGAGCCCTTGCGTCACAGGAGACGGTGCTGGTCCGCCACGAGGCTATGTTCTCACACCTGCTTGGCCAGATTGCGTCCCTCACCCAGGCAGTTGCTCGGCTTACACCGCTGGAAGGAACGCCCTCGGCGGCTCACCCCGCCCCGCAAGGCGCCGAAGCCCAAGCTGTGGAGCCGGCAGCAGCTGAAGTAACAGCCCCCTCTGCTCTGGAGCCAGGCACCGCAGGACTCCGTCTACCTGCCCCTGAGCCCTTCTCTGGTGAGCTGATCAAATGTGCAGGATTTTTGACGCAATGCTCTTTGGTTTTCCGCCAACAGAGAAGTTTGTTTGAAGACGATGGAGCAAGAATCGCATTCTTTGTACAGTTGTTACGTGACCGCGCGCTGCTGTGGGCACAGGCAGCGCTTAAAGCCAATCCAGACATAACCTACGCTGTTTTTCTCTCGAAATTTAAGAATGTTTTTGAGAAGGGATCCGGCGCCGAAGCAGCAGCTCATCGGTTGCTGAACCTGAAGCAGGGGAAGCGGAGTATGGCAGACTACTCCATTGACTTCCAGATTCTGGCTGAGGAGACCGGCTGGGGTGAGGATGCATTACGTTGTACCCTTCTAAATAACCTTTGTGAAGAGTTAAAGGATGAATTAGCCATGCGGGAATTGCCCTCCTCGCTAGATGCTTTAATGAGTTTGTGTGTGAAAGTAGACGGCCGCCTGCGCGCACGACGGAGTTCCCGGCTCCACACCTTTCATGAGCTATCGGGGCAGCGCCTACCGGACATCACTCACGTTACAGAGCCAGTTACCCTCACGTTGTCTGGAAATCATTCTGAAACGATCAGCCTTTTTGTGTTTCAGGCTCCCCACGCACCTTTGGTTCTGGGCCACCCCTGGTTACGACGCCACAATCCTCGCATAGATTGGAAGAGGGGGTGCGTGTCTGGGTGGGGGGAGGAGTGTCATATGAACTGTCTTAGATCAGCCCCTCCCCTCTACTGTCGAACCGCCCCCAGCTTTGGAACCACCGGACCTCTCCTCTGTGCCGCCAGTTTATCACGACTTGGCCGGGGTGTTTTGCAAAGACAGGGCGAGGTCGTTACCCCCCCACCGGCCGTACGACTGCGCCATTGAATTGCTTCCTGGGGCTCCGTTACCTACGAGCCGCTTGTACAGCATCTCGCGGCCTGAGCGGGAAGCAATGGAGACTTACATCTCAGAATCCTTGGCTGCTGGCATAATACGCCCTTCCTCGTCCCCGATAGGGGCTGGTTTTTTCTTTGTTGAGAAGAAGGACAAATCGCTACGTCCTTGCATTGATTACCGGGGGCTGAACAAAATTACAGTCAGGAATAAATATCCTCTCCCGCTTCTCTCATCTGCATTCGAACTCCTTCACGGGGCCACCATGTTCAGCAAACTGGACCTCCGAAATGCATATCACCTGGTCAGACTCCGAGACGGCAATGAGTGGAAAACCGCTTTTAACACACACCTCGGTCATTTCGAGTACCTGGTGATGCCTTTCGGGCTAACCAACGCCCCAGCCATCTTCCAAGCGTTGGTTAACGACGTGCTCCGTGATTTCCTAGATCGGTTCGTTTTCGTCTATCTGGACGACATCCTGATTTTCTCTAAGACTGAAACCGAACATGTAACCCATGTAAAACAGGTCCTGCAGCGGCTGCTGGAGAACAGACTCTTTGTAAAGGGGGAGAAATGTGAATTCCACGTTCAAACAGTGGCGTTCCTGGGTTACATAATTGACGAGGGTAACCTCAAACCGGATCCGGCCAAGATCAAAGCTGTTGTGGAATGGCCGGAACCAACTGATCGCCGTCAGCTTCAGCAGTTCCTCGGCTTTGCCAACTTTTATCGCCGGTTCATTAGGGACTTCAGTAAAATCGCTCTGCCTTTGACCCGCTTAACCTCTCCTAAGTTGTCTTTTCAGTGGGATCAGGCGGCCCAAAAGGCCTTCACACAGCTCAAGGACCGATTCACCACCGCACCCATCCTGGCTCAGCCTGACTTGCGACTCCAATTCATTGTGGAGGTGGATGCCTCCGACTCGGGGGTCGGCGCGGTGCTCTCACAACAGCGAGAGGGTAAGCTACGGCCCTGTGCCTTCTTCTCTCGCCGCCTCTCCCCAGCCGAACGCAATTATGACGTGGGAGACCGGGAGCTCTTGGCTATAAAACTGGCCTTGGAGGAATGGAGGCACTGGTTGGAGGGCACGGCTCAGCCATTCATTGTATGGACGGACCACAAAAACCTGGCTTACCTGCAAACAGCAAAACGTCTCAACGCTCGACAGGCCAGGTGGGCTCTTTTTTTCACCCGTTTCAACTTTTCAATCTCTTACAGACCGGGCTCGCGGAATGTGAAGCCGGATGCCCTATCACGGCAGTTCTCGGTGCCTGAGGAGAGGCAGGACCCTGAGCCCATCCTGCCAGCGAATTGTGCTGTTGGTACAATAACATGGGAAATCGAGTCGGCCATTCGTGAGGCTCAGCGGGCTGAACCAGATCCAGGAGGAGGACCAGCGGGGCGGCTCTTTGTTCCATCGGCCACTCGGTCTCAGGTACTGCATTGGGCTCACACTGCCCGCTTCACATGTCACCCAGGAGTACACAGAATGATCACCTTCCTTCAGCGCTACTTCTGGTGGCCCACATTATCACGAGACGTTCGGGAGTACGTCTCTGCCTGTTCAACCTGCGCCTGCAACAAGCTGGGACATCAACCTCCGGCCGGCTTGCTGCTACCTTTACCGACACCGTCTCGGCCGTGGTCCCATATCGCGGTGGATTTTGTTACCGGCCTCCCACAGTCAGCAGGTAACACCACTATAATGACTATTGTTGACCGCTTTTCAAAGGCTGCGCATTTTGTTGCACTCCCCAAGCTCCCGATGGCCCTGGAGACGGCTCGGCATCTCACGCATCATGTGTTCCGCCTCCATGGCATCCCGGAGGACGTGGTCTCGGATCGTGGGCCGCAATTCACCTCTCGTGTGTGGAAGGAGTTCTGCTCGGCGCTAGGAGCCAAGGTCAGTCTCTCTTCTGGTTACCACCCACAGAGCAACGGACAAACTGAGTGCACTAACCAGGAGCTGGAGACCGCTCTGCGCTGCATAGTTGCTTCCAACCAAACCATCTGGAGCGACCAACTGCCCTGGGTGGAATATGCCCACAACAGCCTGACGTCTTCAGCTACAGGGCAATCTCCGTTTGAGGCCTCCCTGGGGTATCAGCCTCCTCTGTTCCCTGCTCTGGAAGGTGAGCACTTTGTCCCTTCGGTCCAGTTTCACCTTCGTAGGTGTCGCCGGGTTTGGAGGGCCACCCGTGCGGCCTTGCTGCGCACGAAAGAACGCTACAAACGTCTGGCTGACCGGCGCCGCACTCACGCTCCTGAGTACACCATCGGTCAAAAGGTTTGGTTGTCCACACGCTTCGTTCCTGTTCATGCCGAATCGAAGAAGCTCACCTCAACCTTCATCGGGCCTTTTGAAATTGCTGCTTTGATAAACCCCGTTTCTGTTCGCCTTAAGTTGCCGCGCAACATGAAGATACACAATGTCTTCCATGTGTCTCAGATTAAGCCGTGTCTCTCCAGTCCATTGTGCCCTCCTTCCAGGCCCCCTCCGCCCGCTCGGGTCATTGGTGGCCTCCCTGCCTACACGATCTCCCGCATCATGGACTCTCGCCGTCGCGGGAGGGGTCTTCACTATCTGGTGGACTGGGAGGGTTATGGCCTTGAGGAACGTTGCTGGGTTCCCCGCTCCGCTGTGTTGGATCCCGGGATGGTTGCCGACTTTCATCGCCTTCATCCGGATAAGCCTGGTGGGTCGCCGGGAGGCTCCCGTTAAGGGGGGGGGGTACTGTCACGGTCCCCGTGTCTCTCTGGTTGGCCCACGCTGGCTACAGGTTTTGTTGTTGTTAGTTTTAGTTTTTTGTCTCTCCTCCTCCTCTCTGCCTGGGTGGAGCTCATTACGGGCTCTCACTCTTGGCCCACGCACCCCTGTGGATGGTGTCCACCTGCGGCTGATCTGGCTGATTTCCCCAGCTGCTATTTAAGGCAGTGGCACAGAGCAGCTCACCGCTGGAACGTCGAACCACCTGAGTTCGTGCTCGCGGCATATTCAAAGAAGAATCGCTTACACGTGTTTTATGTTGTGGAACTAACCTTTGACCTTCTGTCTGTAGATTCTGGACCGAATCACCGGACCTGTCCAAGTGGGGCAGTGTGTGGAGTGTTGGAGCGAGTGCGGCTGAAGAGGAGTGCGTGTGTGCGGAGGAGCGGTGGCGGTGACTGAGTGGAAGAGGAAGCGTGTGTGTGGATTCCCCCCCCCCCCTTCTCTCCCTGGAGCCCTGGACCCCCTCCCGACTCACTGTACATATATTTTGCACTAAGGTGATCCCTATTGTAAATAAATCCCCTTTTTGTTTCCTTGAAAGAACTGTCTGCGCGTGGGTCCGTTCAGTAGCCTTGACAAAAACTCTGACTGTATTATGAGTCTGTGGTCTGGGAGAGAGTCTGTAACTCTGTCTGCAAATACAGTAAATAATGACCAATGTTGGGCAGTTAATTAAATACTTCTTCAAAAAAAGTAACTGAGTTTTGCAAACAACAAAGTTTTGCAGCTGTTTACCTAAAAATGCAGCCAAGGCGTTTTTAAATAAACATTTCAAACTATTTACAGAACAATCAGCTGTTCTGCATCTAATCTGATGCCACACAAATTATTTGTTTCACTCCAAAAATAATTTGTGTCCACTATGAGATGAAGGAGAACAACAGCCTGATACCTGCAGGCCTGACAGCAGCAGATGTGTCACTGCTGTAACACCTGTAACACTCAGCAGTCGCCTCATTGTTCTGACACACAACACAACTATTGACTACACTACACACTAACTACACACTAACTACACACTGACTACACACTAACTACACACTGACTACACACTGACTACACACTAACTACACACTGACTACACACTGACTACACACTGACTACACACTAACTACACACTGACTACACACTAACTACACACTAACTACACACTGACTACACACTAACTACACACTGACTACACACTGACTACACACTGACTACACACTAACTACACACTAACTACACACTAACTACACACTGACTACACACTAACTACACACCAACTACACACTAAACGTCTCAAATCTCTCACATCTCAAACACGCCGTCACTCCTAAAACTTCCCCCTCCCTAAACAACTAAAGGCCATGTTGCCATATCGTTTTTTGATTGGTCCACATGGTACATTTTTCCACCAATAGGAAAGGCTGGGAGTTTTGTTTTTGCTCACAGGCTTTCGAGCGTTTTCCTTATAAAACGCAGTTTTTACCGTTTCTTCCTGCAGTAAATCTAAACAACGACAGTATTCAGGAAGAAAACCAAACATTGCAGATATTTTATCATAACTCTGGTTTTACGTGGCCGATCAACACAATTTAAAAACTGGTATAAAGTCCACACTTTGTCCGTCAGTTGTTTGTCTGTCCTGCTCACGTCTCCAATGGTTGTACACGTTGTCATTAACGTGGCTTCACTCCACATCAGCCGCTTTGCTAAAACACCGGTGTCGCACATAAGGACGCTGTCAGAGCCTGTCAGCGACGTTGATTAGCTGCATATGTGACCTCTGTGTAGTGTCTTCTCTGGTCTCGCAGGAATCCTCCATTATTCTGAGGATTACATTTCCACTTGCAGTGTGATCGTATAGTGGTAAATTTATACAACCAAAATAGAAAAACTTCAACACCATTAACATTGCATGTTAAATTTCCCAAATGAAAGGAATATAGAAATATATTTTAAAGCTGTACATGAAACAATGTAAATTCTCTAAACAGTGTGGCACAGTCACATACCTGCATTCACAACAAAAAGGCAATGGTTAGAATGCTCTCTTTTTAATGTCGTGGGCAATCAGCACAAAATCTAAACGGGAAAGCAACAACAGAGTTAGCTAACTATGCTCCCATTTTGTTTCCTCTCCTCACAATAAAGAAATCTCACATAAACGTGCACTCAGTTCAACATAAAGACTGGAGAAATGACCCGCAACAAATGATGTATAAACAACAAAAATAATCGGGTCAGACTGTATTACTTTAACAGCCTGCGATATGATTTTTCCTCCCCACGACATTTGTGCATTCCTTACCTCGCAGGAATCCTCCATTATTCTGAGGATTACCCAGAATCCCTTGCCCTTTGTGAATATTGCAGGGTCACTTTTTCGACAGTAGGTGGCGCCAATGTCCCATTTAGCGGGATTTAACTTCAACTCTATTTAACTATGTTACACACACACCCCTTAAATCCTGCTAAATTGGGGCATGACAACAGAAAAACAGATACTTCCAATGCATAAAACATAACAGTGTGACCGTGGGAGCACAAGATAGTTCAAGTCAGTTAAAAAAACTTTCCATATGGAATAAGGCAAGCAAGAGAGCGGCCAATTCCCCTGCCAACCCAGATATGAAAGATGCCGTATACACCTCCCATGATGTGAACATTGCTCCACGCAGGTATTACCCAAAACGTTCTGAGTAACAGCACATTTGCAAAACGGCTAGTAATCTATCCTGAAAACATATTTCGCACAAATGAAAACAAGGAGTCAACTGTCGACACTGAATCATCAACCTGTTGTTCATTGATCTCACAAATGAGACGTGTTGGAGGTTTCACAGGTCTACCTGATCTAGTACAAAGAGGTGGTGGCTGTGTACGCACTACACGGTCCCCTGTACTCAGTCGTGTGTCAGTCACAAGCTCAGGGGAAAGGACATGTGGAGCATCTCCCGCCAGAAGCTGCGAGGAGGCACTCCGGGACACAACAGATTCAATAGAGGGGGCAGGGGAGGGCAACCGGGAAACCAACGGGTCACACCCAGCAGGCGGGGCCACAGTCGATTCTGCCTCAGAGGTTGGGACGCTGAAAGCCGCACCAAGAGAACAACCAGGTTGACCAACCGCAGAGTCCCTGTCACTTGCTTGGTCCATCTGCATGAGCCAGCGAACCGTCTTCGTCTCACCATCCTGCACATCACCTGGAAGTTCTGGTTCACCTTGTCCACTATCCGCAACCGAAGGGCAGGTTGACACTGGTATGCACTCGTTTCCTGCAGGAATGAAACTCACAGGAAGTAGTAGGTTTCGGTGAACAACTTTTTCCCTGAGAGTCACAGGGTCTCTGATGTGGTACACATTGATGTCAGGTTTCACAGACGCCACCTCAAAAACTGTGGATTCCCATTTGTCAGCGATCTTCCTCTTTCCTCTCTCACCACGATTAGCAAGCAAGACTCTGTCACCGACTGAGAGGGGCGCACCCTTAGCCTTGCGGTCATAATTCCTCGCCTGGCGAGCCTGGGCAATACGGCTGTTCTGCCTGGCAATGCGGGCAGCCTCAGACAGGTCACGCTTCAAATGGGCGACAAATTCACCGTGGTCAACAACGGCACCATCAGGGAGAACATGCTGGAAAACAACATCAACAGGCAGACGAGGAATTCTCCCAAATACGAGAAAAAAAGGTGCGAAACCTGTTGTTTCATGTTCAGTGCAATTGTAGCAGAACGTCAACATCTGAAGCATTTGCGGCCACCTGGCTTTGGATTGAGGGGGCAAAGCCCGTATCATATTTCCCAAGGTCCTGTTGTATCGCTCGACAATACCATTCCCCATTGGGTGGTAAGGAGTGGTGTGTGATTTCTGGATGCCAGCCATGTCCAGGAGCTCCTTAATGAGTTGACTCTCAAAGTTGGCTCCTTGATCAGAGTGTATACGTCTGGGAAAGCCGTACACACAGAAAAAGTCATTCCACAGGCGGCGAGCAACCTGCTTGGCAGACTGATTCTTACAAGGGAATGCATGCGCTAATTTGGAAAAATGGTCTGTGACAACCAAAACATCAAAAGACATCTACAGGAAGCGGTGTCTGAAAAGGGCTGGGAAAATCATCAAAGACCCCAGTCACCCATCACATGGACTCTTCACCCTCCTGCCCTCTGGGAGGCGCCACAGGAGCCTCCGGACTAAGACCACCAGGTACCGGAACAGCTTCTTCCCCACAGCTGTCAGACTCCTGAACTCTGCCTCCTGACATCTGACCCACGTTAAACTCATGGACTGAACATACACACACCCACAATGGACAACTGTACCCTCAAACACAATAATAACATGGACTGAACCACCACTCACAACCACTAGCACTTTATATAGCCTCTGTAGAAACTATCTACACCCTCACTTATCTTAACTGCACTACTGTATAGCTCTGTGTAAATAATCATTCTGTACATTCGATAATTTTTAATCCTACAACTGTTTACAACTTGCATAGTTCCCATTTCTGTATAGCTGTATATCCCAGATTCTGTAAAGTTATTTATTTCATATTCTGTATAGTTTTTCATATTTATATCCTGTTCATATCCTGTACATAGCTTGTACTCACTACAGCCTGTACATACTTATAGTTATAGCATATTCACAACATACTTCATACCGTGTACATTATAACATACCATAATAGACCCATTTCTGTAATATACTCACATATCTATATTATTGCTAATATATATTGTAATATATCTATATCACTAAAGCACTTCTGGATGGATGCAAACTGCATTTCGTTGCCCTGTACCTGTGCATGTGCAATGACAATAAAGTTGAATTCTATTCTATTCTATTCTATCAACGCACTTCTTGTCAGTCTGTTCAGCAGTCCAGAAGTCGATGCAGACTAGCTCCATCGGTTCAGTGGTACAAATGCTCTCCAGTGTGGCACGGTCATTCGGCTCTGGGGTTTTCCCAACCACACAACGAAAACAGCCTTTCACATGATTGATGATGTCACGCTCCATCCCTGTCCAAAAGAATCTCTGCCTTGCAAGAGACAGGGTGCGGACTTGGCCCTGATGACCCGCCGTATCATGGATGCCTCGGAGAACTTCAGTCTTCAGAGTGTCTGGGACAACAAACTGGTAAATCGTCACGTTCATGTTCCTGTCTTTCTTCACCTTATACAACATACCATCTTTAATCAAGAGTCTGGACCAATGTCTGAGTAATTTCATTACACCACGGGACTCGCTAGCACGTTCATGCCTGGTGGGCCTCTTGTGACGCCGGACATAAAAGAAAACTCTGCCGAAAACCTCATCTTTTTCCTGCAGGTTAGCGAGTTCACTTCTCGGTGTACAGGCTGGACGGGCAATAGTTGGGACCTGAGGGATATCAGATCCCACACCTCTCACATGGCTGATACCACCAGTGTCATGTGCAGCCAACACAGCAGAAACATCCTGTGACGAGAGAGAACCTTGAGGGTTAGCTAGGATAGTTGTAGCTCCTTCCTCAGACTGATCCACAACCAACTGGCAGTTTGCAGCACACCGAAACATATCCTGCACAGTCCCATCCACCAGACCGTGCATTTGGTTCAATAGGGCAGCATAAGGTTCAGTGACTAGCCTGTGGCCTATGCACGACTGGACAAATGGCTCTCTACTCAATGCATCCGCGACAACATTTTTGGTGCCAGGGACATACTTCAGTTCAAAACTGTATGCTGCAAGCTTTGAAACCCATCGTTGCTCACATGCATCTAACCTAGGCTTGGTTAAGATGTATGTCAGCGGGTTATTGTCCGTCCACACTGTGAAGTGGCTCCCTTTCAGCCAATGGCTAAACTTGTCACAGACTGCCCATTTCAGAGCAAGAAACTCCAAACGATGCGCTGGATAGTTTAGCTGAGAGTGTGACAGGGTCTTACTGGCGAATGCCACTGGTCTGGCGATGCTACCATCAGAGGGCAACTGTGAGAGGACGGCTCCAAGGCCGTCAAAGGAAGCATCAACTGCAAGGAGAAAGGGCGCAGTAAAATCTGGATGGGCTAATGTGACACTATGCACAAGTTCATGTTTTAGGGCCTTGAATGCTTCCCTGCACTCATCAGTCCAGTTAGCCGGAGACAGCTTCACGTGGCCCCTTTTAAATTTAGGCTTACGGCCTCTACCTCTCTTGCGTAGCGCAGCTGGTTCAGCCACAAGATCAAACAGTGGCTTAGCTTTTGCAGAGCACCGCTCGATAAAATGATGGTAGTAGAGAACCATCCCCAGGAAGGATCTGATTTTCCTTGCACGTGGTGTCACCCCGTCAGACTCCATCAGGTCTGCTTCCTCCACATTGTCTATAGCCTGCACTTTACTTGGGTCTGTTTTCACACCCTCACTACATATGATGTGTCCCAGGAACTTCACAGACCGCTGAAGAAAGTGGCATTTCTTTGGTGCGAGTTTCAGGTTGTTGGCAGAAAGTCGTGAGAAAACCATCTGCAGACGTTCAAGAGCCACCTGTTCGGATGGGGCATAGACCATAAGGTCATCCAGATAACACAACAAACTTGTGAAGTTCTCATCACCAAAAATGGACATCATCATCCACATAAAAGTAGCAGGACTATTTGTCAGGCCTTGAGGCATCCTGTTATATTCATGAAGGCCAAATGGGGAGGAGAATGCCGTGTATTTTTTGTCGTCCTCGTGGAGTCTGACATTGTAAAACCCCGATGTGAGATCCATTGTAGAAAAAAAAACATTCCCACCAAGTGCTGCGAGGGCGTCTGACTGATGAGGCAATGGATGTGCATCTTTAACTGTTCTTGCATTTAACCATCTAAAGTCATTGCATATGCGCAGGTCATCATTTGGCTTAACAACTAAGACAAGGGGGGATGAGAATTCACTCTGGGACTTACGGATTATCCCTGACTCCTCCATCTCATCTAGGGCAGTGCGAAGCTTCTCGTAATGGCATGGTGGGACCCGTCTGTATGGCAGTCTGAAGGGCTTGTCATCCACCAGGCGGATTCTGTGGACAAAGTCAGCAGCCTCACCGCAGTCCATTTTGTGCCTTGAAAAGATGGACTCATACTGCTCAATGAGTCGCAGCAGCCTATCTCTCCATTCTGGGGAAACTTCACAGGACGAGAGGTCCAGGTCCTGCAGGCCCAAATCACACAAGCGCTGTGACATCTCCGCTTCTGATCTCAGTGCGGGCGACGAGTTCTGTGTGTATTGTGTACTGGATCGAATTTGAACAGGTTCAGGTAAGTCCTGCACAGAAAGACAGGGGGACACATCAGCAACCTTAGCATTTCTCCTGAGAGTGAGGGGCTTGTCGGAGGGATTCACCACTTTAACAGGGACCCAACCATCCCCAAACAAGGAAGTGACAACTCGCCCCACTAGGATCTGTGCAGGTTTGGATCGAGACTGAGTGGGTTCAATAATGACAGCACTTCCCACCGCTGAGGCATCAGGAGCAGGCAGCTTAGCCCACACTAAATGTTCAGACAAGGGCTGCAAGGTGATGCGTCTCTTAAGCTTTGCAGTGCCGAAACTTGGAGGCATTGCTCTGCCACCACAGTCATCAGAATAGGACAGCAAAGTTGCCAAATGAGGGAAAGCATCATCCTGGGTACCAACAGTCATTTTTAACTGTGAAATAAGCCACTTTATCGCATTGCTGCCCAGAATCATGTCATCAGCCTGGCCCGGAACCACCAGAACAGGAATCACCACCTTAAAGCCATATATTGACACTGTAAGATCATACATAGCAGAAGGCGTAACGAGGTGACCCCCACAACCAACAATGACAACGTCTTCAGCTGAACGTCTCTCAATATCAGGTATCGATTGTGAAAGTTTCTCATCAACTGTCTCACTTATGGTGCACGCCATAGAGCCACTGTCCACTAATGCTTTAAGAACTTGTCCACCACTAGTAGTCACTGCAGAGTAGAATAAACTATCAGTGTTTGAGAGCCTATGCAAGCCCTGTGCAATCAGTGTTTTATTTGGCGGGACAATGCCACTGTAAGTAGAATACAAAGTGTCATAATCATTAATATCAGTCACATCCAAGATGGGAGGCTTACTTGCTGGATCTGCGCTGTCCTCCCCTCCACGCAGATCGTTCAGTTTCCCTGATGACCACTGGAAGGAGTACACTTGCCCTCTGGGCAGTTACGTCTCGAATGACCAGGTAGGTGACACATGAAGCACAATCTGTTTTCCCGACAGTGCGTGAGTGTGGAGTGGGAGCTATCTCTGCAGATGGAACATGGTGTGTCATCTAAGCCCGGTATTCTCGGCAGTCGGGCACTCTGTCGCCTGGCATTAGCTCGAGCATAGCCTGGGCCTTGAAGCAGCACCTTCTCTAGCATGCTGATCAACCTCTCAATAGCAGAGCCATCCTGACTCACAGCTGGCCTCTGCTCATGGTCAGCCAAACAAGGAGTACCATTTGTGCTAACCTCTGCCTTATTCACATAGACACAGTTACCCGTCTGTGGAGGAGACTGGAACCCCTTACCCAGGTGATACTCATCCAGTACCTCCTGAACTTCACGAGCTGACCATTTGTCACATGTTTTGGTTCTAAAAATAAGAGCCAAGTCTCTGCAGGGGCAGTGTCTGATGAACATGCGTGCAACCTCCACACCAGAGTTCTCAAAAGATTTCCCCTGCTCCTTAAGACAGTTGCCAACAACATCAGCAGCCTTGTTCAGCCTCAGCCAGTACTCATATGGATCCTCTCGGTCCTTCGGCAGGGTGGAATAAAAGTCAGCCAGGGGCACAGACGAGCACTGGGTGGAACTAAAATGTTTGTGCAGAAGTCTGTAGATAGCTTGTGGATTATGCTGGACATCAATTCCACCATTCCTCACACCAAATTTCACAACATCTTTTGCCCTGCCTCTCAGATGCATCAAAATCTCCTCAGCTTGGTTTTCTGGAAGAATGGCACTCTTCTTTATGTAACTCTGCATGGCTTCCTGCCACTCATCAACAGACAATGAGTCCGAACTCTCCCCCCGAAACACAGGTGGGTCTTTAACCTGTCGTGGAGCCACCAGCTGGACTTGAGAGAGATCTAGTGAGCGGCTGGAGGGGAGATCTGTTGTTTCATGCGCCACCTCAGGACATGTATATGTAGCAGATGCAGGGCTCGAAGTGTGTGGCGTAGTCAGGTGTGACAGAATGCTATCAGCCAGGCGTTGCCCAATTTGCTGCACAATGTCGCTCATTTGGTCGACTAGACTCACATCAGTTATTGGGGGGTCTGAGGTAGATGACTTAGTGCACTGTACTGACTGCGACTCAGCCACCAGCTCACAAGAACTATCTGCTGCTCTATGCCCCACCCGACAGTCACCCAGTGAAAAAGGAACAGTTGTGAACCCTCTGCCCCTACCCACAACAAGGGGAGTCACATTTGGGGTGTCATCAGAGTCACTTAGATCCATATCTAGCAGAATATTAATAGAGCTAAGGTGGACTTAATACAATATGGCAATATACAAAGCCAATATAAAAGTATGTCCAACAGTCCCCAAAGTTTGATTCCGTTACCCAACAGACTAAACAATAAGGAAGCTGATGCTCCACGATGATGCTGCGACGAGAGGACACCAGCCCGATTCAGCAGCGTCACGAACGAGTCACGGCACCAATGTGACCTCTGTGTAGTGTCTTCTCTGGTCTCGCAGGAATCCTCCATTATTCTGAGGATTACATTTCCACTTGCAGTGTGATCGTATAGTGGTAAATTTATACAACCAAAATAGAAAAACTTCAACACCATTAACATTGCATGTTAAATTTCCCAAATGAAAGGAATATAGAAATATATTTTAAAGCTGTACATGAAACAATGTAAATTCTCTAAACAGTGTGGCACAGTCACATACCTGCATTCACAACAAAAAGGCAATGGTTAGAATGCTCTCTTTTTAATGTCGTGGGCAATCAGCACAAAATCTAAACGGGAAAGCAACAACAGAGTTAGCTAACTATGCTCCCATTTTGTTTCCTCTCCTCCCAATAAAGAAATCTCACATAAACGTGCACTCAGTTCAACATAAAGACTGGAGAAATGACCCGCAACAAATGATGTATAAACAACAAAAATAATCGGGTCAGACTGTATTACTTTAACAGCCTGCGATATGATTTTTCCTCCCCACGACATTTGCGCATTCCTTACCTTGCAGGAATCCTCCATTATTCTGAGGATTACCCAGAATCCCTTGCCCTTTGTGAATATTGCAGGGTCACTTTTTCGACAGTAGGTGGCGCCAATGTCCCATTTAGCGGGATTTAACTTCAACTCTATTTAACTATGTTACACATATATACGAATGTGAATCGCATCATTGGCTGGACTGTGGGATAAGGTGGCATCGTTCTGATCCCATACAGGAGCAGCCAGTCACTGACTCACACTGCAAACAGAATTGTTAAAGTATTTATTTTAATTCCAATTCAGGTTAGATTTTATTTTGTGCGCAACGCAGATTTTCTGTGCGCAGAGACGTGCCAGCAGTGCACAATTGTGCACGGCGCAGCTTAGAGGGAACGTTGCTGAGCAGTGTTTTGTCTTCCATTGGACGCCTCTGAGGAATCAAAAGAACTCGGTGAAGTGTTGATATTACCAACTGTGACTACAAGTTACAATCATTTATATAATCTGGTGAAAAACACGTAAAACCCTTAACGCTGATAAACTCCTGCAGTCCAGTGCAGCTATGCAGGTCAGGGTTTGGAAGTCTCATGTCTCATTTACCTGCGCAGCGAGTTTAAAGCCCTGCTGAGAGTTTTGGAACACTCTGCTCTCTTGTAGATGTTTCTTTGAACTTTTATAACTGTGGCTAGATTTACGGTGAGTGTACTGTCAGTAATTCTTTTGAATAGCAAAGGGTTCTTTAGCCCATTTTCCCCATTTTCCGTCGGTTGCTCATAAAGAACGTGTGGTCTACTGCTGAACCTAAGACTGAGCTGATGGGAGGTCAAAGTCATCACCTTCTGCTTACAGGGCTGAGATACCACTCATGATAAATCTTTGAATGTACAAACTTTTAAATGTGTTGCTGCAAGCTTATGAGGAGGAAGCTAGTGGTAAATTTAACTCTAGGTGAACACGAATGATCAGGCTGCTGGAATGACTGGGCCGTGTGTGGAGTCATTAGATGAGGAATTTGAGTTCAGTAGCATGGCCCGAGCGACTGAACAAGTATTGAACTGAAATATATGGAGCCCAGATTTAGCGGGAAAGGTGATGACTGACTGAATGTATTTTGTTTTCTTAATTTGTCATATAATAATGAGGAAATAGGGTTCGGATGGCAATGAAAGAACTTGTCGATTATTTTTTGACTTAATTTTGAGACTGAAAGTGGGTGTAGGTAACATCATCTAAAGTCAGCAGCTACGTTTCCCCCATCCAGGTCCTATTCCTGGTCTTGGGTCACAGCAGCAGCAGTCTCGACCTGTGGACGCTCCAAAACTCAGGATGGTGTCTCAGTTTTATGGAATCATCACAGAAAACAGGAGTTGCTGAAGCCAGAGGGCTTGGTATAAGTGGGATCCTGGGCTGAGTAAAGCTCAAAGCCAAGCTACTAGAGTATCACTATTCATCACACAGTCACCTGAAATATCTGAGAGGGTAACTCCAGTAGCTTCAGCTCCTGTCAGGGTGTTAGGCTCTGACTGCTCTGGGTGTTGAGCAGCAGCACAGTGACTGGTGTGTGTGCTAAACAAGCTTTACTCATTTACAGTCTGTACCCAGGAGAGCAGAGGGGCTGCCTGCCTGACCCGAATCTGCCGTCTGGTGCCCCCAGCTGCACTGCAGGGGAAACACAAAATGTCAGAAATGTTTGTCTTTTTCTACTTTAAAGAGCTGTTTTAAAATCAGTTTGCTGCTTCTGGCTGACAGCTGGAAACATCAGTGGAGGCTCTCTGACCACAGTTCTGTCAGCTCTCACTGTTTAACCTTGATACCCTTCACTCGCTGTCATCACCCTGTACGTGGTGGGGATTACATTTTGTTTTTGAAGTTTAGTGCTCTGTTGCTTACAAAAGATTATTTACCCGGGGCCTGAAATTGTTATAAGTGCCAATCCCAGCCTCGCTGAGAATCAGCTTTGTTGATGTCAGT
This sequence comes from Copadichromis virginalis, assembly GCF_057382275.1. Lineage (NCBI taxonomy): Eukaryota > Metazoa > Chordata > Actinopteri > Cichliformes > Cichlidae > Copadichromis > Copadichromis virginalis. Next base: position 53,042,502 of record NC_140639.1, on the reverse strand, counting down.
TTGATGCATTTGTGTCTTTGTCACCTGGATTGTAATTGTCCAAGCCAACGATTCCACCACAAGTCTGCTAATGACTGAATCTAGTTCCCACACTTGTTCTTGCTGCTTATTCTCAGGTAGACAACGACAAAGGTGATATAAGAGAAAACATCAGTCAGCCTGAGGTGACTCACAGAGGCATGTTCATACATTTTTGACTTTTAAATGTATTTTCATAGGTTGTTGTACAGATTTGTCTCCTGATAAAAACCACCTAATAACCATTAACATGACACCAAAGTAATGACATATCGATCTATTATGGATTATTGTTTTTAACAATGGCTCCACATCATTTCACATCATTATTTCTTCCTTTTCTCTGCTCAGATGCTGTACTGGTCCATTATGGTGAAAAGAGAGCTGAGGGTAAAAGCTCTCGATTTACTGGTCAGTTTACTTTCCTGCCCTCACTTATGGCCATGATCTCTGGGTAGTGACTGAAAGAACAACACTGTGGATAAAAGTGGCAGAAATGAGTTTTCTGACTCCTCCTGGGTGTTCTGGGCTTGTCCCACAGGGAGGAGGCCCCGGGACACGCTGGAGAGACCGTCTCTTAGTGTCCCTCGGATCAGCTAGAGGAAGTGGCTGGGGAGAGGGAGGTCGGGCTTCTCTGTGATCCGGTCCTGGATAAGTGGAAGAAAAAATAATCAGAACTAAATGTAAATGTTGTTTTACAAAGTTGATATCGCAAACGAGCCTAACTGACACAGAAGAATGATCAGTATTGGACGTATATTGTTGTAGATGTTGTGTTTTCTATCTCTGGTTTGGTCTCCCATCTGCCTGGTGCATGAAACGACATTCTGGATGGTGTTGGAAGTATAAGAATAACATTAAAGCCGTGTGGTGTCTCCTGCTGCTGAGGCCTCAGTAATCAACAGATAAGTTAAAGTGAGGTAAACCTCAGAGTTGATGTTAATCCTCTGAGACTTCCTCACCAGCAATCCCTTATATATTACTTGAGTCATTGTTGATATATAAATATTGATAAGTGTAGCTTAAAGCAAAGATCTCAGTAATGAGTCTACCCACACACTCCGTCAGTCCAATTTTGCTATAGGATAGACTGATGCAGCACAAATAACGATGCTCAATGAGAAAGGATGGAAGCAGCTTGAAATCCCATGTGGAGGGGGCGTCCCTGTCAGCGTCGGCCTGCACTGCACAGGTCTCACAACAGGAATGTGTGTATGATGATACCTCTCACACTTCCCTGCTGCCTATTTCCTCTCTTCTTTACTTCGCTCACACTTTGATGCCAGCTGTCTATCACAGCAGTACAGTGGAGGGGATTAAAGTGTGTGTAATGACAACTTACATAATTGCTTCCTGAATAAGCATAGCAAAGACGGTGCCTTACACCTCCTTGGCAAATAGTAGGCTTGTGTCTTTCCATGTGTGGCTGCAGGAAATCTCATCCATCTCACATCCATGTGAGGGCGCTGTGGAACTTTGCAGGTCTGACACACTCTTGTTGATTCTGCTCTGCACTAGAGGTTTAAATTAAACATTAAACACTGAGGGAAGTGAGAAGAAAGGAGTGGGATGATGACATAAATGGAGGGAGAGAACGAAGGAATGTGAGATTCTATTCATGAAATGTCTACTTTACAAATTCTGACATAACACAGTGGGTGGATGATTCATTGCTCATGAAGGACAATCTGTTTTGTCTTTTGGGGGGTGAGTGGGGGGGGGGGGGGGGGCATCGATGTATTTATAAATATGTGTGGTCCACAGTTCAATTTTTAAAAACTGAATGTGTCTAATGGTGCACGAGCATGAGAGGTCTCCAGAGGTATGGTTTCAAATGTTATCCTGTGGTCATGTTTGCTCGAAGGTAAGTTAGTCCTGGAGTTAGGATTGCATCTTTGTTTGTTTTAGGGAGTTTGTGTTTTTAGTCAATAGCAAAGGGTAGTTATGTTTGGGATCTTATGAAAGATAAGACCGACAGGTTGACACTATGCCAACCGCAGTTTTGTTCCAGTTTGAGGGCCAGATGTGGTGAAATCAAGAGGCTGAAATGTCAGAAGTGGGCAGAGGCGGGCAGAGTGAGAGGATTAACGCAGTGGCTTCAAGCCATCCAGGCAGTTTTGCTATCATGACCTTGTCGACTGACTGCCAGTCAGCTCAGACCTCCGAGGGTTTCTGCTTCCTTAGCCGAGGCTGACATTGTGTCTGTCACGCCAAAAATCCTCCTTCCTCGTGACCCCCCCGGAGACACTACATGGCAGGTAGCAAGCAGAATGTAGACACTGTTTCACTCTGAAGCTCAAGGAGACAGAAAGCAGAGAGAGATTGGAGACTCAACTCAATCAACCTTGGCTAAAATTTTCCGTCTGAATTAAGAAATCTGCCAGGGACAGTTGGAGGACGTGTTCAAAGACACGCACAAAAAAAGTCATTTCCTCATCATGCAGCCACAGGATTCTATCGAGAAGAAAGTGAATACATTAAATCACATTAGATAATGCCTTGGTACTTGACACTGGTGCCCAATTTAGATCTGTAAAGCCTCGAGCACAGAGCACAGAAGGAGCCTATAGCTTTTTAACAGCAAATATATGACAAAACTGCGATGCTTTTGGCTTTGATAATCTTGTTTTAATTATGCAAATACATGGCCGTCTCCTAACCCTGCTCTCTCTGCCTTTAAAAGCAACCCCTACAGTCAGGACCATTTGTTCAGCATAACAACAACTTTGAACTTGCGGGAAATATTATGCAAAAATCTCTCCTTTGATGCCGAGCAAGTGTGCTTATTAAACAATTAGCATAGTTATGCTGGTGGTAATCACCCAGAGAGATTGTGAATTAGCAGGAGAGTTTAAAAATAGTCTTGCTTGAAATTTCTGTGCAGAGTGCTTAATACCTCAGTGCTCAGCAGCAGAAGATTTGTTAGTGCTGCCAGTGAACATATACCTTCATAAAGTCAACAATATCTTTACATCCTCATAGGTTTCATTCATTAATGTTGCATAAAAGAATATTTTCAGTAATAAAAGTTGTGCTTTAAGCAAGAACAACCCAGCAGCAACAGCTCTCCTGACTCAGTCACCGATAAAATTGTGTAGCGGCAGGAGGTTTTATTATCTTGATATGCTTCAGTTATGAAATATGAACGCTGTTAAAGGGCACGTCATCTATCCCGAAGTTCGTTTTGTTCCGTACTGACCTCTTTCCCCTTACCTTCAGTATAAAACTGTGCCAGATAGTTTAACCCAACAGTGCGGACTTCACAAGAAGTAGAATGGGAGCAATACCCTGCAGCTGCGTTCAACACCAACGATAACTCCAGAACATTAGTAGAAGTGCTGACAACTGTTGACAGGCAGAGTGATAGAATTATGGATGGCTTGGTGCCTCAGTTTGTCCATTATCAATAATGATACTGGAATCTTGAGTGTCTACCAGCACAGTGTTTTTCTTCCTTAAACAACTAAAAGCCAGATTTACTGAACATGGCAAAGTGTGAGTGCGATTGCCAAATAGTGCTGAATAGTGCTCATATTCACTATGATGTGTCCAATGTTACAAGAGCCATGCAGTTTAGAGCAAATTAAGGGATAGTATTAAGGTTTGGGTAATTTACTAACAGGACAGGTTGTTAATTGCAATCAGAAAAGCAAAAAAAGGCGAAAAGGTCATAAATGTGTACATTAAATGTAAGCCTACAGTGGCAGTCCGGCAGACAGAGTCGATATAACTGAAACTAGTGTCAGTGATCGACAGGCTTCACCACAGAACTGAAAGCTGTATGACAATATTCTGAGACTGGGTTCTGTAGTATGCTTTTATTAAGACATAAAGACCTGGATGGCCGCTAACTTTCTGCTTCTTAATTCAGATAAAACTGAGGTTATTGTACTCGGCCCTAAAAAGCCTAGAAATATGGTATCTAAGCAGATTCTTACTCTGGATGGCATTACCTTGGCCTCCAGTAACACTATGAGGAACCTTGGAGTCATTTTTGACCAGGACATGTCCTTCAATGCACATATTAAACAAATATGTAAGACTGCTTTCTTCCATTTGTGCAACATCTCTAAAGTTAGAAATATCCTGTCTCAGAGTGACGCTGAAAAACTAGTTCATGCATTTATTACTTCCAGGCTGGACGACTGTAATTCATTATTATCAGGATGTCCTAAAAACTCCCTGAAAAGCCTTCAGCTGGTCCAAAATGCTGCAGCAAGAGTCCTGACAGGGACTAGAAAGAGAGAGCAGATTTCTCCTGTTTTGGCTTCCTGTTAAATCCAGAATTCAAAATCCTGCTCCTCACATACAAGGTCTTAAATAATCAGGCCCCATCTAGCAGCACAGACATGAAGGTCATGAACACATCCCCACACACTGCCCCCAACACACTATTCAACAAGGGCCAATCTGTCCCCAGAATTAAGGGATGTGCGAGGCGCGGGCTAACTGCAGCTCTTACTCTAGGTGTGTTTGGCCCTTGTATTTAAGCGGCACTATGGGATATTCGTGAATGTCCCCATGCACACATTTAACTTCCAGCCTCTCTGCTTCCAACAAGGAATCCTTGGCTCAGGGTCAAACCAGGGTTTGGTGGCCCAGGGTCTACATGCACATTCCCTCCAGCAGGCCCAGGTTGGAGCCACTGCCTCACCATGTTGCCGAGCTGCCTAGCGTAAGGCAAGGCAAGGCAAGGCAAGGCAAGGCAAGGCAAGGCAAGGCAAGTTTATTTGTATAGCACAATTCAACAACAAGGTGATTCAAAGTGCTTTACAGAGACATTAGAAACAAGAACAAATAAAAAGCATGATTTAAAATTGATTAAAACAAGCAAATAAACTAACTAACTAATTAACAAACAAACAACAGTATATAAAATCAAAACAGATAAAATCAGAACAGTAGATAAAATCAGTAGTTAAATGTAAGTTTTGAAATTTAAGCTTAAAGTGTGGATTTGGTGCTTTATTCAAATGCAGCTGAGAATAGGTGAGTCTTCAACCTGGATTTAAATAAACTGAGTGTTTCAGCTGATCTGAGGCTTTCTGGGAGTTTGTTCCAGATATAAGGAGCATAAAAGCTGAATGCAGCTTCTCCGTGTCTGGTTCTGACTCTGGGAACTGATAAAAGACCGGATCCAGATGACCTGAGGGATCTGGAAGGTTCATACTGGGTCAGGAGGTCACTGATGTATTTTGGTCCTAAACCATTCAGAGCTTTATAGGCCAGCATCAGAACTTTAAAGTCTATCCTCTGACGGACAGGCAGCCAGTGTAAAGACCTCAGAGCTGGACTGATGTGGTCCACTTTTTTGGTCTTAGTGAGGACTCGAGCAGCAGAGTTCTGAATGAGCTGTAGTTGTCTGACTGATTTTTTAGGTAGACCTGTAAAGATGCTGTTACAGTAATCAAGCCTACTAAAGATGAATGCATGGACTAGTTTTTCCAGGTCCTGTTGAGACATCAGATCTTTTATCCTTGATATATCCTTGAGGTGATAGTAAGCTGACTTTGTTATTGTCTTAATGTGTTATACTAAGTTTAGGTCTGCATCCATCACTACACCCAAATTTCTCGCCTGGTTTGTGGTTTTTAGATGTATAGATTGAAGTTCTCTGGTGACCTGTAATCGTTTTTCTTTGGCGCCAAAGACTATTACCTCAGTTTTGTTTTTGTTTAGCTGGAGAAAATTGTGGCACAACCAGTCATTGATTTCCTCAATGCATTTACCAAGAGCCTGTACAGGGCCTCAGTCTCCTGGTGACATTGTGATATATATTTGTGTGTCATCTGCATAGCTGTGATAGTTTATTTTGTTGTTGTTTATAATCTGTGCCAGTGGGAGCATGTAAATGTTAAACAGAGGGGGTCCCAAGATGGAACCTTGGGGAACTCCACATGTGATACTAGTCTGCTCAGATGTGAAGTTACCTATTGATACAAAGTATTTCCTGTTTTCTAAGTATGTTTTGAACCAGTTTAGTACAGTTCCTGAAAGACCTGTCCAGTTCTCCAGTCGTTTGAGTAATATGTTGTGGTAGGCGAAAGGCCGGTTCTCCGGCCCCATCTGTCCTTCCTGGAAACACCAGTGATAGTCCTACAGCATGAGGCCTAAGCGGTCCACAACCGGCTGCCAGACAGAAGCTGCTCTTCACTGTTGTGGGCAGGCTGAGAGCCACTGCCTGGGCTTCGGCGGACAGCAGTTGGAGCAGCCTCAGCGCCCACTCCTCCTCCGGGTAATAGGGCTTTGGAGTTGACGTCACGCCGCAATGCATTGTGGGAGCGCGGCACCATTTTCGGGGTCTACGAATCAAATCAAACACACTGTGTTGGAACGACGATTACAAGATGCTTAAAAGCAGCTCAAAAGAGAATGAACTGTATAGAGACCGATTGCGTCCAGAGGCGAAGCGGCGGTACTTGCAGAAAATAGCGTGCATTGGAAATGTGGACCCGTATGAAATACGGCCGTGGAGTAAAAACCCTGAAGACCAACCGCTACTGACATAGCCTGACATATTTTCGTACCTTGTCTGTGGAGTCAGCGCGTACAAGTCGTCATTCAAGCAAAGGTATGTCAGCTCGAGTACTGCGAGTAAAATGTGTTTGATTTCCCTGCAAACATTCACATTAGTGCAGCATAAATTCATTCATGAGGGGAAATTACAGTGAGAACATGTGGAGGCTGTTAGGTGAATAACATAGTGAGTTCAGTGCATTGATGTGACACTGTCCTGAAGGATTTAGTTATTCTTTATGGTTAAAGAAATTGCACTAATTAATTCACATTTATTATAAATAATTCTAATTATACATCTTGCTTCCATGTTTGTATCCTGTGTCACTAAAAATACATTTTATTTTAGTTTCATATATTGATTAATGACCTGCAGAATCTCATTATCATATTAAGGGATTCATAATTGTCACTTTATGCTTTCTCCATCTTGAAAGTGATGACATCCTTGCATTACATACTTTAGGTTCATTTTCTGCAGGCAGGTTTCTGACAGAGAACAGGCAGATTTACACTATAACCTGCAGCGTTCTATAGATGGACACATAAAGAAATGAAAAATTACATGTATGTGCTAACTTTCTAAACACTTTGTTACATTTATGATAAAGTAGATACAACACATTTACGTCGGCCTTGGCTCATTAGTTCTTGTCTTTAAATGAACTTTGTCTGTGTGTGTTTCAGGTCCTGCACTCTCAAAGACTGAATGAACCAGCATTGCAGCCATGAGTCACTGTGAGCATCACAGGGAAGGTTGAAGCCGCCCACTGCAGCTGTATGGCCGGAGTCGCAGAGACCTGCAGCCATGTCGCTGCTCTTCTGTTTAATGTAGAAGCAACAGTGTTGATCCGTGGCACAAGGACTGTTACAGATGAACCTGCATACTGGGTTTTGCTGGGTAATATGACCAAGATACAGCCAGAGGTTGGCCATAAGATAGACTTCTCCTCTTCAGCTGCCCAAAAAAAGGCTCTTGATCAAAACATAAACAGACCATCTGTAGTGACGGGGAAAAGGAGCCGTCCTCAAAACAGAAAAATCCCACCTGCTACTGTGGAGGAGTTGTCACTGCTATTGGATACTTTGCTGGAACACAGTGAAGCTGTGGGTTGTGGGAATGACCCATAATGTTTTATCTAGGGGTCTAGATTTATGCCTGAAGTGCACTGCTGTGTAAATAATTTGCATTTACTGAATATCTACTGACTGAGTCCCACTGTTCAAAAGTTGAATAAAGAAACAAACTAATTTTTGCTCTTTTTTTATTAAAACTACTTTATAGAACATCACATCAGTAACAGTGTAGAATCCATGTCATTTATAGTTTACAACTGACAAAATGTTCACACAAAATCATGAGTGTTTACATGATATCACCCACTACTAACATTACTTTATTTACTGTGTCTTTTGAAAAAATACAGCAATTTTAACAGCAAAAGACTAAAGAATATTTAACAGGAGCAGGTTTCATTCTTCCCTGGTTTTACTACCACACTGTTCACCAAACGCAGCAAACCTTCATCTTATCCAGGAGGGTCACCTCTTCACCCTCACATGGAAGAAGTAATCTGATTGGCATGGTGGTCTGTTTGAAGCAGGTCCCTCGTGTAGCGCTGGGAGCCAGTCATGATGTTTCATCCATTTCATAGGCTGGTTTGCTGCAATAATGCCAAATAATTAGCAACTCTATAAATAGAAGGTAGTTCTGCACTCAGTAGGATGTTTGTTCTAATTTGCTATGAGCTCAGAGCGCATCGAAAATAAAACTAATATGTTATAAAGAGTGATATGAACATATTTAGAACTTACCGGAATGAAAATGTCTGGAGCACCAACAGATATTTGGAGATGGAAGAGAACTGCACGTCAGCTCGTCTCACAGCTGCTATCCAGGCTGGACGCCTTCGTTTGCTAACATCGATACACGAGCGGCTCATGTTGCTTCCAGGTTGGGAAAGAATGAAAAGATAAACCATTTTCAAGCTTATTCTCTTGCCGGTCGTGTGATCGAACATTGCAGCGGACCACACAGCAAATACGAACCATGGCTGTGCTTTCGCTCCTTTTTTACTTAGACCCCCAAAATGGCGGATCGGGCCAAAATCCTTTCCACGCCCACCCCCGTGACATCACGCTCCAAAGCCCTATAGCGTGCCACCTCCATGGCCTGAAAGACCTCCAGGAAGGTGTGGCGATCATCTCCCTCCCCCATGCAGTAGAGGGATACTAATGGGGGTGGTGGAACCAGCCCGACCTTTGTCTGGTGCTCAGACTGCGCCCGCAGCCGTTCTAACTGGCAATGAAACACCGCCTGCTCCTGCATCATAACCACCAGCTCGGCCCCCTTCCTAGCCAGCGCCTCAAATGGCTGGGCCGGTCGTGGTTCCGCCAGGTCCCGGCTCGGGTTTCGGCACCACCGTGACAATGAGGGACCCGACATGAGCAGCGTTGCAGGTTTGGACGTCTCTATTGGCTGGGTTTCCCCTGTGCAGCTTTCCAGCTTCTGTAGCAAACTCAACACACCCTTCACCTCAGGTCCCAGCAGAGTTGGTCAAGTTACTTAAAAAAAGTAATTAGTAACTAATTACTGATTACTTCTCCAAAAAAGTAATCCTGTTACTTTACTGATTACTTACTTTCAGAAGTAATTAGTTACTTAGTTACTTTTTAAAAACACGATACACAACCTGAATACGTAATAAACTGACAGACCTTTCAGCCCAGTTCTATTTTTATTCATATTCCATCATATAAAATGTAATCAAATGGAAAACCGCTCCTTAAAATTGTTTTAATCTTTTAACTTTGTGCATCAAGCAAACATTACATTCTATCAACAGTCTTTGACTGGGAGCAATGTGTTTAACATTTAAACCTATTGTCTGCATAATCCAGCAGATAAAATAAAATAATGTTTTGTGTTTACTCTTTCAAATAGATGCAAGTAAAACACAACAAAAAAGAAATAAAATCACAGACTCAGCAGCTCTTAAATCTACTGTCACCTGTTTAGCAGGAGTGGGGCGGGTGGAGGTTTTCCCACAGCGGTCATGTCAGTGGGGGGATCCGGGGGTTTCTCTCTGAATGTCACATTCCCGTGGCAGCGTGCTCGCTGCTCGCTCAGGTTTGAAGTTTAATTTTTTGCTGTAGAAAGAAGTTTTCTTCCCACGCAGAGTTTTATAAACCATACAGAGGGTACAGTGGGCAGTAACAAACAAGGGTCTCTGGGTCCCAGCAACATCTTTTACAGGGGAGACATGATTAGATGTATGTGAGTCAGCCTCCTCTGACACCACATCCTGAACCCGCTGCTACACCGGCCCCCTGCAGCTGAGCAACAAACCACACCCCACAACCGAACTTGTCTTAGCACAGAACTCTCTAATGGTTAATCTTAGTGTGTGATGACAACTCTCCATTTACGGTCATGCTTTGGGGGTTTTAAATGAATATGGCCAGATTTCTAGAAATAAGATCTGCTCCATCCAAAGTGAGATGGATGCCGTCTGTCCTAAGAAGATGAGATTTTGCTCAGGTAGTTTCCCAATTTTCTACAAAGCCTACATCATTTTTTGGACACAACTCAGAAAGCCAGCAATTTAACATGCCTTAAATTGGTCTGACTGGGGTGGGGGGGGTGGGGGGACTGGAGAAAATGACAGAGTTCGACATTGTTTTGGCAAAATTCATTAACCACCAATTGATGTAACCGGGTGTCAACACTGCTCATGTGAATTATAATTTTATTCATTCCCTCAGTGTTGCCTGCTCCGGCCCTGGAAGACAGTTGACTGTGGTTGCTGGTGTCTTTGTCTTCACCTGTCTCAAAACAGAATCCCCAGTAACCAGTTTGTTCCTTGGCCTGTGTGTCACCGAGTGGGGAAAAGAGATTGGACATGGATGAGTTAGTGGTGTACCGATGGTATCTGTTTAGGACTATGCTTCCTCCTCACCATCACCCAGCCATTCTGTTCTCCCAGCTGCTCGAGCCAATCTGCTGTGCTTTGGATTAAGCATGTGAAGATTACAACATGAAACAAAAGGTTATTGTGACAACACTGCTGCAGGTACTGTTACAGGTTCCTTCAATGCATTCAGAAATACCAGGTGCCATCCTTGCCTCATACAGGGACACTTTCTGTAACGCATGTTAACATTGCATATCACTGTTGGTACTCTCTGGATGACTGAGTCTAATAATAATATCACCACATTTCCTTCAGGACGTTTTTGGTACACTGTTGTTGTGATTTGGCACTATATAAATAAAATGATATATAAATACAACTGAATATTTTTCTGGCTCTAATCAATAACTGTTCATCAAATAGTGTTAGGGGAATTTAAACGGGTGGATTTAGTGGCAGAACCACACATGGCCACAGGATCGCGGTGAAGCAGATTTATTTACAGTGAATATTTACAAGGGAAGGGGCTATGTACAGTGACCGGGAAAATGTGCAAGGAGACAGAGCTGAGGGGATGAAACGGAGCCGAGGTAAGCAGGAGGATAGATGGCGCACCGGAGCTACCTGAGGACGAGCGACAAAACAGAGTTAGGGGAGCGCAAGTGCAAAAACTGAGCGAGAAGGGCTGGATAATAGCAAACACTGAAATACATGTTTTGCACGCAGCAATGAATTTTGTTCACTCAAATTCAGCTTTTCTTCGCTCAAAATAAATTTCTCCTCAAAATGCAACACTTGCACCTGCAAACCTTTTTTACGTGCGCTCAGAATAGTGGCAGAAAGATAACGCCATAACCTAACAGACTGCAGTAGGGAGTCTTCTTTACACACCAAGGTTAATTTTCTGTTAATTTATCACATTTATAATATTGTTTTTTGCTTGGCAGTCATTTTTATGGGAAATTTGTGTTTCCAAATTTTTGGAGACCTGGGATGTTTGGAAGTCACTTTGGTCAGCTTCTGTTA